>NC_090730.1:148157928-148160428 GCF_036898095.1 Palaemon carinicauda
TTCTTCAATTGCACAAAAAATTGGCTTATTGAGAAAGTCTTTTAAGATTTTTGGTGATCAATCTATTCTGAAGAAGTTTTTCAATTCTTTCATTTTACCTTGTTTCGAGTATTATTTTCCTGTGTGGTCTTCAGCTGCTGATTCTCATCCTAATTTGTTGCTATTCCTGATCTAGTTATTAATCTCCGGCACCGTCGTTCAATTTGTTCATTATGCATGTTGCATAATATTTTTCATAATTCTGATCATCCTTTACATTCAGATATTCCCGGACAGTTCCATCCTGTTCGTAATACTTGGTATGCAGTTAATTCCAACAGTCAGGCCTTCTCCATCATGAGGCTCACTACTATACAGAATTCTAGAAATTTTATTCGGGTACTTGAATCAGTAGAACTTCAAAAGTTCAAACTCGCTGAATATGTTTTCATGTTGAACAGGCTTACCTTAGTCCTTTTATAGTTTATATATTAAATATCTGTTTTAATGTTGTTAATGTTTTTAAAATATTCTATTTTAATTTTTCATTAATTCTCATATAGTTTATTTATTTCCTTATTTCCTTTCCTCACAAGGCTAATTTTCCCTGTTGGAGCCCTTGGGCTCATAGCATCTTGCTTTTCCAACTAGGGTTATAGCTTAGCTAATAATAATAATAATAATAATAATAATAATAATAATAATAATAATAATAATAATAATAATGATAATAATAATAATAATAATAATAATAATAATAATAAAACGAGTTTAATACATTTTACTACATGTATTTCCAGTGTCATATAGTTTCATAAAATTACGTAATTCACGAGAGAGAGAGAGAGAGAGAGAGAGAGAGAGAGAGAGAGAGAGAGAGAGAGAGAGAGAGAGAGAGAGAGAGAGTGACTCTTGGCAAGTTAACCATTTCTATTTGCTTATGTGCGTGCGTGTGTGTGTATGCGTTTGACAAATGCGACCCAGATTCCCGAAAATGTTTATTGACAAAATTCTTGCAGTCAGTGTCAATCGCCGTCTGTCGGTCGGTACTCTGTGGTGATAGGCGCCAAGGCGGACCGTAAAACGCTAATCTCCGAGCTACGACAAGGTGCGACAGAGACTACCAACAGCTCGAATAGCTTTTCAAACACTTAAATTGAGCCCCGCTTTAGTTCTTTCTTTCTTTATTTGCCTGCTTATGTACGGTCGTTGTTATCACTTATTTTATTATTCTCATTTAGTGTCTTATTCTGTTTCTCTTATATCGTCGTTTTTTTTTCTTCAAGGAGGACGTTCTTTTCCCCTTGAGTTTTTATTTATTTTTTCATTCAATAAAGGATGTTCTTTCTTTAAAAAAAAAAAAATATGCATTTTGAATGAAATTTTGGAAATATCAATAACAGAAAACAAGACTTTTTTTTTTTATGTTTGGAATTATTTTTTTTTTCTTCAAGGAAGATGTTCTTTTCTCCTATACTTTTTATTTATTTTTTCTTTCAATAAAGGATGTTCTTTCCTCTAAAAAAAAAAAACAGGCTTAGCATTTTGAAATAAATTTTGGAAACATCAATACCAGAAAAAGACTTTTTTTATGTTTGGACTTTTTTTTTTCTTCAAGGAAGACGTTCTTTTCCCCTTGACTTTTTATTTATTTTTTCTTTCAATAAAGGATGTTCTTTCCTCTAAAGAAAACATGCTTAGCATTTTGAATGAAATTTTGGAAATATCAATAACAGATAAAGACTTTTTTATATGTTTGGAATTATGGAAAGTCTATTTTAGGAGATGACCGTATCATGGAGACGCAATGGATTATTCAAGTAACTGCATCTACCCACACAGGCTGCTAATTGATCAAAAGAAAATATCCTTTGTTTACTAAAGCTTCACGAAGGATTACTTCTGACAATTTCCAATGAAAATATGTCGCTCGGTAAAACAAACTATACTAAGGACCGTGCTAAGGATATTTCAAGGATTCGTGAAAGCGAACATGAAAAGGTTGTACTAAAAAGACAATTCTTCGAAGGGCGAGTCTCTTTGTATTAAAGAATTGCTTTAGTACTGAAAGGCAAAAGTCTTCAATATCAGCGATGATTTTTTTTCCTTTTTTTTTTTTTTTTTTAATTAAAAGACGGAGATTAACCAGCCCAGTGAATCAAAATTGACTCTAAAAGAGGTGGCCCGATTAACATTGGGAAGAAAATATAATTATACTAATGTTAAATAGATAAATAAAACAAAATATATATTATATATAATGGATAAATGATATATAAATTTTGAGATAAAATACGAGATAAATAGATATCTAAATCTTTTCTATAAAACCTAAGTTTCTTACTAAAATCCTAGAAACAGTGATACTGTGAAGCACTAACTTAGAGATAAAGCAAACAGCTACGTAAGAAGTTGAAGAGACCTAAGCGATATGGAACCATTATACGTCACAGCTCGGAATATAGCACCTATAGTCCATTTCTTTTAGCGATGCATATTTGCACCGACTCGCAGCGGTGCC
>NC_090730.1:148165428-148175428 GCF_036898095.1 Palaemon carinicauda
TATAAACGCAAATTTAGGATTTGTCTGTAATTTAGAACAGAGACGAAGTTGAGAATATTGGGAAGAAATGTAGAAGTGGAAAGAAGGTTATCATGGGTGAAAAGATAGATCAGAATGTTTTGAGAAGATCCGGTAATGTGGAGAGAATGGAGGACCATAGGATGAGGAAGAATGTCTTATATGGAGATAAAAGGGAGGAGGCGAAGAAGACTAAAGTATCGGATAAATGGTGTTAAAGAGGTAATGGTTATAAAGCTTCGAAGATATGGAGACACAAGAGAGATTTAATTGGTGTAATGTGTGTAGGATTTAGTATATATATATATATATATATATATATATATATATATATATATATATATATATATGTATATATATATATATATATATATATATATATATATATATATATATATATATGTGTGTGTGTGTGTCTGTGTGTGTGTGTATATATATATATATATATATATATATATATATATATATATATATATATATATATATATATATATATATATATATATATATATATATATATAATCATTTAATCATCCATAAAATATAAAGAAAAAAAATATTTTGCAACAATGGTAATAATGATATATATATATATATATATATATATATATATATATATATATATATATAATATATATATATATATATATATATATATATATATATATATATATATATATATATATATATCATTGAATGCTAAAGCACTTGCAGCATCAACTATTTTAAAGCAACACTTTTATGGATTTCTTTATCTTTTCCTTTCCTAGAGAATAAAATTTTAAAGGAAATGACGAAATTTGTTACTGGGCTGTTCCATTTATTCACGTCTAGCCGACAGCTGTTTCAGCTAATATCTAATGGCTTTCGTCGGGGCATGTTTACATAAAAATCATTATCTTCATATAATGGCATTGCACTCATACAAAATGAATTTAAAACAAATCTAAAGACATCACTATATATAAATATATATATATATATATATATATATATATATATATATATATATATATATATATATATATATATATATATATATATATATATTATTATTATTATTACTATCCAAGCTACAACCCTAGTTGGAAAAGCAAGATGCTATAAGCCCAGGGGCTCCAACAGGGAAAAATAGCCCAGTGAGAAAAACAAAATAAGGAAATAAATAAATGAAGAGAACAAATTAACAATAAATCATTCTAAAATAAGTAACAACGTCAAAACAGACATGTCATATATAAACTATTAACAACATCAAAAACAAATATGTCATAAATAAACTATAAAAAGACTCATGTCCGCCTGGTCAACAAAAAAGCATTTGCTCCAACTTTGAACTTTTGAAGTTCTACTGATTCAACCACCCGATTAGGAAGATCATTCCACAACTTGGTCACAGCTGGAATAAAACTTCTAGAGTACTGCGTAGTATTGAGCCTCGTGATGGAGAAGGCCTGGCTATTAGAATTAACTGCCTGCCTAGTATTACGAACAGGATAGAATTGTCCAGGGAGATCTGACTGTAAAGGATGGTCAGAGTTATGAAAAATCTTATGCAACATGCATAATTAACTAATTGAACGACGGTGCCAGAGATTAATATCTAGATCAGGAATCAGAAATTTAATAGACCGTAAGTTTCTGTCCAACAAATTAAGATGAGAATCAGCAGCTGAACACCAGACAGGAGAACAATACTCAAAACAAGGTAGAATGAAAGAATTAAAACACTTCCTCAGAAAAGATTGATCACCGAAAATCTTGAAAGACTTTCTCAATAAGCCTATTTTTTGTGCAATTGAAGAAGACACAGACCTTATATGTTTCTCAAAAGTAAATTTACTGTCGAGAATCACACCTAAAATTTTGAAAGAGTCATACATATTTAAAGAAACATTATCAATACTGAGATCCGGATGTTGAGGAGCCACCGTCCTTGACCTACTTACAATCATACTTTGAGTTTTGTTAGGATTCAACTTCATACCCCATAATTTGCACCATGCACTAATTCTAGCTAAATCTCTATTAAGGGATTCACCAACCCTAGCTCTACATTCAGGGGATGGAATTGATGCAAAGAGAGAAGCATCATCTGCATATGCAACAAGCTTGTTTTCTAGGCCAAACCACATGTCATGTGTATATGTATATATATACACTTATATGGTATATATATATATATATATATATATATATATATATATATATATATATATATATATACACATATATATACAATATATATATATAAATATATACACACACACACACATATATATATATATATATATATATATATATATATATATATATATATATATATATATATATATATATATATATTCTAAAAGCAGGCTATCATCCTTTATAGATGTAAAATGTACTGTGAATATAGTACTCCCGGATTTTGTTTACATTGATATGATTTATCATTTTGAAAATCATGTTTATCTTTTTAATACGAATTAGATTAAGAAAAATTTTGAGTTTACCATACTAAATTTCCCTATATTTTAGTGCTGGGTTCAATGGGGAATTTACTTGTTTAATCAATAAATTAATTCATCATACACACACACATATGTATATATATGTGTGTATATATACAGTATATATATATATATATATATATATATATATATATATATATATATATATATAAATATACATATACATATGCACACACACACACACATATATATATATATATATATATATATATATATATATATATATATATATGTGTGTGTGTGTGTGTGTGTGTGTGTGTGTGTGTTTCTGAGTCTGTGTCTGTATCTTACGATGAATTGTTTTATCGATCAGACAACAAAATTGGATGAATTTCCAGTACTAGAAAATATGGAAATTTCGTTGGGATAAAGCAAAATGTTGCTTATTGTAATCCTCATGAAGGAGATACACCTGGCTTTTATAAAGATAAGGCAATTGAGGCTTATCAATAAAAAGGAAGAAGCATTAATTAATATGATATATTTTAGACTAATTTGTAACCAGTTGGCTGTTACATTTAGGGCATATAACCTGTAAACCTTCATTGCTAAGTTGCAATTCGAAAGACTTGTGATATAACTAATCTTCCAAATGTTAATGACGTCGTATCGCTTCGAAATAAAACCATGCAATTTTAGACATATTAGATGATTAAAAGAAGATTCACATTTCTCTCCTTAAACAAGTTACAGTGGTCTAACAATTAAGTTTTTCTAATTACTATTAATTGCTAAGCTACAACCCTAGTTGGAAAAGGAGGATGCTATAAGCCCAAGGGGCTCCAACAGGGAAAATAGCCTAATGAGGAAAGGAAATAAGGAACATCAAATATTTTAAAAACAGTAACAATATTAAAATAAATATTTCCTATATAAACTATAAAAACATGCCTCTTCGATTATACACTCATAATCGTAGGCACTAACGGTCACCATAGATCTACACTGTTAAAAAATTTGCATTAGAAAATGGTAAATACCTGGTAGCATTTATTCCAGGATTTTTACCGTTTTAAAAACGGATAAATTGACGTAAAGGAGTGATATTACGGTCACCAATCCGTAAAAGGTGATAACAAAGTAGGGTAAAATTACGGTCACCTGTATTTTATGGAAATACGGCCGAGAACCGTATATTTTCAGGGGGAATTTCCGATTAAATTTACGGTTTTTTTAACAGTGTAGCCTAAGAGGGCAATTCAGACTTCAGTCTGACTTCTGTTTTATTAGAAAGGGGTCTTTGAAAATCATGTGGTATTTATTGTTGAAGCGACAGAGTTGCTTGATGGAATTCCAAAACACTCATTTTACTTTAGCAGAAAAAAAACCCAAACATAGGCGCTCTCTTTTAATCGTTTTTTTTTTCTAATAATAATTTCGTAAAAAAAACTATTTCAGTAAATATATATAATATAGCACGATTGAAGTGCACACAGATACGGATGGACAGACATACATTTAAAACAATCGATTTTTTTTCTTTTTTTTTTTCTTTTTCTTTTGCTATGAGCAAAGCAGATGCAGGACTTTTCGGAGGGTTTAGCACGAACGCAAGAATAAAGAATAAAATTGATTTGTACCCGAAAGTGTGAATTTGAGTGAAATAATATATTCTAATAGTATTTCACGCATCAAGTCTAGAAAATGCATGTACCAAAAGACGATATAAAGCATTCAACTAATCAGTTTTATCCTGAATCGGCCACCCATGAAACTGAAAAAAAAGTTTCACCATAGTCAATTCTTTTTAGTGAGGCAGATTTGCACCCACTCGGAGGAGTGCCCTTTTACCTCCGAAAAGATTCCAGATCGCTGATTGGTTGGACAAGATAATTCTAACCAATCTGACAGCAGGAAACTTTTCCGAGCTAAAAGGGCACCGCTGCGAGTCGGTGCAAATGCGCCTACTAAAAAAAAATTGATTCTAGTTTTATGGAGAATTCAAGAATGTCCCCTTCTTTCACCATGGAAAAATACAGTAAGATCAAAATGACTGTTTTTTGTACAATGTAAGCAAAATGTTAAAATCAATCTACAAACCACGAAGGCACTATTAAGGCATTATACTTTCAATTTATTCTTTGCGGCAGAACTAACATTTCAAAAGAGCCCATGAAGATGAAGCAATAGGACGTTCGATTTAGGATAAAAAAAAAAAAAAAAAAAAAAACGGTGAAAATTCCAACTCATATGATATGATAATATAATCGTTAAAGTATAAAAAAAGAATTATTATGTCTAAACTGACCGACGGCATCAATAAGTGCAATGTGCAGACTTCGAAGCGATCGTCCCCTAAAATGCCAATTGAAGACCTCCATTATTTGTGGTAATACTTTGTTATACATTTCTCCGAAACGTAAGAAACCTTATAAGTAAATTATAGGTCTTGGAATGACTTCCAATGGAGGACGTGCTCTGGCAAGCAAAAGCTTATTCTTAAGTAAATCTCCCTACTTCAAACTTCAAGAAAGTTTCTATTCAAATCATGACGCACTTGCATGGAGGGAGGTCTTTCAGATATCCTTCAGAAATTTCAGATATTTCACTATAACTGAAAGATAATTATTTCTTTCATCATCATTTGGATATATACATAAAATTAAACATAATTAGCATAGAGTATAAGCTCCATTGTCCATTACCGAAACTTGCTAAAGACTTTGGTTGGATAGTTAGATTGGCAATGGACCACAACGAGGCATAGAAGGGCACATAGAGAGAATGAATGGGGGAGTTTGGAAGGTTTGTTAGCCTCCTCTGTATAATAGAAAACAAGTCAGATTTAAGGTGGAAAGGTTATCTCGGAAAATGCAATGGCAGTCGGAGTCAAAAGAAAATTAGAAACAAGAATGGCAAGGATTCGTATCACATATACCTCATGGAGTTTATGGTCTTTCAAGGACAGTCTACACTCGCAAATTTTCTTAGCTTGTCACTCCATCGTTTTCTCTTCCTTTCCCTGTTTCGTTTACATCTAGAGACCCATTCTGTTGGTCCTAATATCTATCATCCTGTCATTCCCATTATATGTCCTGCCCATGTCCAATTCGTGTTCTTACATGTTGTTAGAATATCCTCTAATTTAGTTTGCTTTTGTATCTATGTTACTCTTTTTCTCTCTTAGGACATGTCTGAGGCCTTTTTCCTGCAGTGGACTAGTTACGAATGAAGGTGATGATGATGAGGATGATGATGATGATCTTATAATTTATGGAAGAGGGAAATAAAGGACTTGGAAGATAAAAACTTGTTTCCGAGTCTCAAGTTACTTTTTTCATTTTAGCCTTTAGCATAGAAAATCGAATTTGATCATTATGTTTTCATAACTGCCTTATGTGGGGCCGTTTAGAAATTGATATTCTGCTTTTCCTTTTGATTCTCTCCCGAATGAAGAAATGAACCATGACTTTTTTTCTGCTATCGGCATTGTTTAACTTGGTATCTTCATACTGCACGTACCGACGAACTCTTGGTAATACCAATAAAACTTTAATGACTTGATGTTACATTGTTTGTTTTCTTAAAGTAACATTTTGGAGTTGCGTGAGAGAGAGAGAGAGAGAGAGAGAGAGAGAGAGAGAGAGAGAGAGAGAGAGCTTACAAAATACACATCGATCTCTTGGTTTGAAGGATTCTTGTACGTATAAACTGATTAAAAAAAATGTTTACCAATTAAACATGAAGCTACATGACAGTAAATGATGAGTGTTTTAAATCTATTTAAAATCATACGAGCACGCGCACACAGACAGATAGATAGATAGATAGATATATAGAGAGATAGATAGATAGATACATACATAGATACATAGATAGATAGACTAAAGGCATTTGTTCTCTATCGGTTTTCCTTTGAAAGTATCATTACCATTTACGACAGTGAATAAAGAAGAGGAATGTATTTTGCAACCGCGTCTGCTCAAAGGTCAGCATATGAATAATGTGAGATATTGAGGGCAAAGCGAACAAAAAAAGGAGACATTTGTTTGTGATGTTCAGCGCATGCGTTAATACCATCGTCTCCCTGTGTCTATCAAAACAAGAAACATTAAACCTTTGACACCAAAATCGGCAGCATACAAGCCACAGGCTTAAAGTTCTTGTCATGTCCGAGAACTGAGGGTTAGTGTTTACTCCTAAAGTGACATTTAACATTATAACATCATAGATGAGTCGTCTGTCAGAGAAGGCCGCCCAGAATGTCTTTTCGGATTAACGCCTGCAGTTCGGGATTCTGAGTTGCTCAGATTTATTGGAAGGGTGTCTTAAGAAATTTCCGTTGATGGAAGTGACTCTTTAGGATACTATCGTTAATATATCCTTGACGTTTTGGGGAAATTGCTCTTATTTCTTATTAGTATTCAAATTATTTTGATTTACTACACACAAAAAATCATTAATCTTAGAGGATATCTTACTTCTCTATATCGTACAAGATTCATTTGTAGATATTTTCTCTTTACAGATGTGAATCTTCTGGAGAGGCAACCAAACACTGATCAATATCTACAACGTTAATTTGATCAATAACTTTTAGTCGGTCTTGAAGAAGTTTATCAGATCAACTTAGAACCTGAGCAACTAGGAACTACTTACTCTCTAATAACACTGAATCCACTATAAGTTCAACATTTTTATCAACTATGAATTTATTAAGTTTCGGATTACTAAAACACTGCTTGCTTGGTGGCGTCAAGTAACACTGCACATGGCAAACACCAAACTGGTGGAGTCAGAAGAAATTAACTGACTTCCCAGACAATGGGAAACTGTACGGCTTATATTGAATTGGTGTTCGGATTTATGAGGTGAGCACGTTCCTTTTATATGGGAATATACGAAGAAACAGAATCCAGTGAGGAAGGCGTGACTTGAATAGAACCACCAACTGAATTACAGCGGAAGAATCTAAGGATCTGCCGATGAAAATGTCGCATGATGATTCTCTCTCTCTCTCTCTCTCTCTCTCTCTCTCTCTCTCTCTCTCTCTCTCTATATATATATATATATATATATATATATATATATATATACAGTCTATATATATATATATATATATATATATATATATATATATATATATATATATATATATATATACATAATCACAAATAAATATCTATATGGTTGTGCACACACAGATTCAACCCTTCCCACCCCTTCCTCTTTCCTATTTGGGTATACAGTCTCACCAGGGTATGACTACTTCCTCGACCCCCTACTCTAGGGACGGGGAGAGACCTCGCTGAACGTGACCGGAAAGACATATACTATCGCTATCTCTCTCTCGTTACGACTCATTTTTCCTTTGCCTACTGTACCAACCGAGTGTCACACGACCATACATAGTAATGACATTTCATTTTGTGTATATATTATGCTTGTATCTTCGCTCTCCCCTCGCACTGACAAGGACCTGAACTAACGTGTCTGTTTTTCTCGCCATTAACTGTTAAACGGTGCAGTGTCGGTTGAACAGGAAATTTCCTGTTATGTCTTTTATGCCTTTTTTGCATGGAGTTTATGTATATAAAAGCAAGTGTTCTGTAATAAAGTTACTCAGTTGCTTTCATCCTGCCTTTAAGTCACAACCTTCTCTCGGATCGTCACATTGGTGACCCCGGAGTGACTCGCTCCTCCCTCCTCCCCCCCCCCCCTCACTGTTACTATGACGCCCTCAAAACATATCTTCTGCAGCAGTACTCGCCGTCGCCAGCTGCCCGAATAGCAAGGCTTTCTCAGCTCTCTCAACAACTGTTGGGGGACCAAAGCGCTTCGCTCGCCCTCATGGAAATGACCATTATCACTCGCCTGCAACCTGCCACGGACGGCTCTCCTCGTGAGGTGAACCTACTTCGTGCCCTTTGGATAAGCCGTTTACCCGAACCTGTACGCGCTGCCATACCCGATGTCGATAGTTTACCCATAAAGGACTTGATGACCAAAGCCGACGCCCTTATGGACAGCCACTTCATGATCTTCAAAACCTCCATCAACGCCTCTACTCCTGACGAAGAGGACACCTATTCAACTTCAACCGAAGCTGATGTGAATGCCGTAGGACACACATGCCTATGAATGCCGTAGGACACACGCCTATGAATGCCGTAGGACACATACGCCTATGAATGGCGTAGGACACACACGCCTATGAATGCCGTAGGACACGCATATGAATGCCGTAGGACACACACGCCTATGAATGTCATAGGACACACACGCCTACCCCATGACGAGCCGGAACGACAACAAAGCCACCCATTGTCCACCACTCGCTCGCGCCCCAACCAACGACTTCTACAGCCACTCACTGCCGCTAATCGGCCGCAGTTTTTGCTACTACCACTCCAGATTCAGGGCGTCTTATTTAACATGTACAGTATGTCATCTTTAGGGGGGGAGCCATGTACCAACCGTGTGTCACACGATCGTACATAGTAACAACATTTCCTTTTGTGTATATATTACGCTTGTATCTTCGCTCTCCCCTCGCACTGACAAGGACCTGAAATAACGTCTGTTTTTCTCACCGTTAACTGTTAACCGGTGCGGTGTTGGTTGAACAGGAAATTTCCTATTATGTTTTTTATGCCTTTTTTGCATGGAGTTTATGTATATAAAAGCGAGTGTTCTGTAATAGTTACTCAGTTGCTTTCATCCTGCCTTTGAGTCACAACCTTCTCTTGGCTCGTCACACTACACATACATCGAATAGTCTGGCCTATTATTTACACATTCTTCTCTATCCTCATACACCGGCAACACTGAAATTACCAAACAATTCTTCTTCGCTTAGTGGGTTAACTATTGCACTGTAATTGTTCAGTGGCTACTTTCCTCTTGGTAAGGGTAGAAAAGACTCTTTAGCTATGGTAAGCAGCTCTTCTAGGAGAAGGACTCTCCAGAATCAAACCAATGTTCTCTTATCTTGAGTAGGGCCATAACCTCTGCTTCATAGTCCTCAGCCATGTAGGCCTGGGTCTCCCAACTCTTCTGGTGCCTTGTGTAGCCCAGCTGAACGTTTGGTGAACTAATCTCTTGGGGAGTGCGGAGAGCATGCCCAAACCACCTTCATCTACCCTTCATCATGATCTCATCCACATATGGCACTCAAGTAATCTCTCTTATAGTCTCATTTCCAATCCTTTCCTTCCATTTTACTCCCAATATCCTTCGGAGGGGTTTGTTCTCAAATCTACTAAATCTATTGGAGATTGTTTCATTGTCATACCATGACATGTCCATAGAGTAACACCGATCTCACTAAACTGAAATATAGTCTGATTTTTATATGTAATTTCAGGCGATTTGATTTCCAAATTTTATTTAACCTAGTCATTGTCTGATTTTTTTTTTCAACCTTCCACTCAACTGTGATTCTGAAGACCCTGTATTGGAGATCATAATTCCTAAATACTTAAATGATTCTACCTCATTAATCCTTTCTCCCTCCAATATTTCATCTT
>NC_090730.1:148180428-148200428 GCF_036898095.1 Palaemon carinicauda
ATTATTATTATTATTATCTGTAAATATTCAATAGACATTTTGAGCCTGAAATTAAGTTCGCGTCAATAGGCGTAGGAGATGATGATAATGATGATGATGATGATTTATCTAACGTTACCCTAATATTTGATAAAAGCTGTTTACTATCATCAGTTTATAGTTAATCTTCCCTACAATAGGATGAACCAGTGTATATGTATGATCTAGCATTGTCACCTGCTCTTGAGCAATGGAATACTAGAATGAGCTCCCCTGTAAATCTCTATACTGTAGAGATTGTTCATTACTGTAAGTCTTGGTCGATATTTTGAAAGGCAGGACTGACCCAGAAAAGGCTTTTAGTTTTAAAGATAGCTAATTATTGAGAAACTTACGTAAGATAATAGGAAGGAAAGAAGTCTTTAGTGAGATTACAAATAAAAAAAAATAAAGTAAAATCTTACTACAAAATAAGATGAAGTGAGATAAAAATAAACAATTATTACATTATCGTTAGGTAGGAGAAAAGTCATCCTATTTAATTGAAAACAACGATCAGGGAACAAGTCTCATGAGATTATTACCATTTCCTTAATTTAAATGGATTTGGGGGTTATTAGTAAATATTTATATTTATAGTGAGTGTTTACCTGGGGAAAGTGTTCCGGCGTGAAGTTATTCAGGTGAAGATCCTATGTCACCGCTTTGCTCTGAGAGAGAGAGAGAGAGAGAGAGAGAGAGAGAGAGAGAGAGAGAGAGAGAGAGAGAGAGAGAGAGAGAGAGAGAGAGAGCAAATTTGACCTTGCTTTCATGGAAGCATAACAAAGTGCAATTAAAAAATGAAATAGATTAACTCATTCTCTATAATCCTTCTTACAATTGGACTAACCAATAACAAGGCGCATTACCGGTCCTCAGTTCTTGGAACCAATCATCGCATGTGACCTAATTCTACTAAATCTCCTTCGGTTCTGCAAACTTCCTGAAATAAGAAAAAAACACGCCCACCCCCAAGCTCCTCCCCTCAGCCAACAGGCCCCGCCCAACCAGTGCCCCGTCTAATACGAATTGCACTTGAGGTCTCGTCAACATTGAGCTCCGTGCTTCCCTGTGCGCAGGACCGTTGCGCGTAGTTCATCCGTTCTCGTCAAGAGAACATCATTAAATCACTCGTTTTAATCATTTTAAATTGAAGGACAGAGTGAGCTACATATATCAAAAGTTATATGTGTAAATGACAACGTGCTGTTCATGCGTTACCGTTGGAAAAAAAAAAAAAAATAGCCAGGGAAAATAACCCACCGCTGAACGGTTTTGGAGTTCGTTCATGTTTAGCATTGAAAGTGAATCGTAGCAAGTTTTGTCTCGGTTGAATTATTGTTCCCGTCTTCGTTATCACCAAGACAAGGTTAGTGTATAGCTGATTATAGTTAGTTGTTATTGACGATAACTCAAAGACGCACCTGTTCGTCGAGAATGAATTGACGAACGAGGCTGGCGTTCCTCTCCCTGAACGGTTTGTAATACGATCATTTCGCAGAGGGATTTGGCAGCTGCAAAAATATATAACCGAGATGCTATTGCGGCTTCATTATCATTATCTGGGGTTCTAATCTAAGCTTGGGATTTTATATGTAGTTTAAAAAAACTATCTAAAATTAAAAAAGAAAAAAAAATAGACGTTTTCGAGTGTTTTGGTTTGAATGTCAAGTTAATGGAGTTTCATAAAATTTTTTAGACACCATTCATTAGAAATTTCATTTTTTATCATATGATATTATCTAATACCTGCAGTTTCTTTGCTATAAATAATTATTTCGAACAAAACTGTATTTAAATGCAGATCATGCATTATAAACAAAGTTACATAGGACTAAACAATAAAATAAACTATTATTGCTATTTATTTTTTAAAGGATGTTACATATATTAACATGACATTCTTACGCACGTTTAGAAAAGGATGAGAATGGTACGTGAGGGAAGTTTTCCCATATTCCTTTCATTGACATCACTCTCATTTCCGGTAACGCGGTACGCATTGACTGTCAGTATAGGAAAGCAAGACAACAACACACACACACACACACACACACACACACACACACACACACACACACATATATATATATATATATATATATATATATATATATATATATATATATATATATATATATATATATATGCAAGTGTGTGTGCACAGAGAGAGAGAGAGAGAGAGAGAGAGAGAGAGAGAGAGAGAGAGAGAGAGAGAGAGAGAGATATGACAGTAGCGCTCATCTTTATCAAAAGGAGGTAAATCAACAAGACATAAACACTTCAATCTAAAGAGGCCTTTAAAGTTTGATTCAAGGTTAGCTTGACCTAGAAAACTACAAAGTCTATCTTGAGATTAGACCTACTTTAGGCTACTCTCAGCAAGATTACCACGTTCGACGATGTCAACGAAATGAAGGAATTTGACTATACACAATTCATGCCTGATAGCTCACCTGCAGTTGAGGTACAGGCAGAAGATGGGCCCATGAAAGGTGATAGAAAGGACAAAATCTTCGAAGGCCTTTCACCATCTTGATCAACCGGCCCTCACCGCCTAGGCCGTGTTATGCATACCATTGTCAATATTTAAGGTTGCCAGAAAGCCATTAAAGTACGACCTCTGTTCGACACAAGAAACTGTAATACAAGTTGCTTTTGTTCTTACAAGTTGTATTTGTTCATACAAGTTGTATTTGCTCTTGCATATGAAAAAGGGTATGGAATTAATAATTAAGAGCAGAAATATCTTTTCGTGTAGGCGGTTGTTTTACCACCAGTAGCATGGGTCTACTTTGCAGTAGCACAGGCAACCAATTGTACTGAAAGTGAATGACAATAATACAGTACCTTTGTTTAGCTGTTGTTTGTTTGTTAGCGGGGTTTAAATGCTACGGAAATGGACAATCATTCCTATTTGACACAGCCGGGGTTGAAGATGTTTAGTTGTTTTCTTTATATTTTGTTATTTGCTTAGGTGAGCTGAATGCCGTGGGCGCTATACGGGATTACCTTGCACCGTGTGTTATGTAAGCTCTCTCTCTCTCTCTCTCTCTCTCTCTCTCTCTCTCTCTCTCTCTCTCTCTCTCTCTCTCTCTCTCCGGATGAGCAGTCTCTCTTTTGTTCGTATGTATAGTAGAAAAACTCTAAAAGTGAATATGACTATTCTTATGGATTAGGATGAACTTTCCAGACAAATTAGCAGTTTTAATCTAATACTTAATATTCCATAACGTAAATATTAAAAACTAGTTGTCATCTGTTCATATCTCTCTAGATATGAGAACTATTATAAAATATTTATACTTTTTTAATTTATTTTCTTATTGAAATTTTTTTTTCGTCGGGAGCAAAATATTGCAATTTAGTTTTATAAAACATCCAAAGGGTTATTTGACCTTAAATTCAATGAGGTGCAAAAATAGGAAGCTGTGAACGAATTGTTACGTAAACATTATCATCGACAGAATCAGCAGTCTTAAGTGTAATAGATTAAAAGAGAGAAAATTAAATTATCATTTTCCTTGAAATTGTTACAAGTCTTCATGAATAAAAGTGTTTATGGCGTTGATGACCTTGGTACTTGTGACGTCAGTTTGCCGTACTAAATCATTCAATCAATCAGATAAGGAAGATTAAAAGTCTGTATCAGGAACAGAGCTTAAGTTTACGTTTTTCTGTAAACCCTTGTAAGTTTGTTCTATCTTTCCCTGAATACTAAATCTTCTCCTAAGAAATATGGTGGAGATCAAGTATTCGGATTTAAAAAAACAATGAATACAAAACTATATACAAGCGCACTTGTACAATTAACTGTAGAGTTGTGGTGGCCGATGTAGTAACGTCCCTGAATAGTGAACGCATGACAGGGGTTCGAGTCCCGCTCAAATTCGTTAGTTTCTTTGGTCACTACAATCTCACCATCCTTGTGAGCTAAGGATGGGGGCTTTGGGGGAGCCTATAGGTCTACCTGCTGAATCATCGTGAGCCATTGCCTGGCCCTCCTTTGTCCTAGCTTGGGTGGAGATGGGGCTTGGGCGCTGATTATATATATATATATATATATATATATATATATATATATATATATATATATATACACACATATATATATATATATATATATATATATATATATATATATATATATATATATATATATATATATATATATATATATATATATATATAAATGGTCAGGCTCTAGGGCATTGTCCTGCTCGATAGGGCAATGTCACTGTCCCTTGCCCCTGCCATTCACGAGCAGCCTTTAAACCTTTAAATCAGTAATGTCTTGGGGATATCTATCAAACTATAGGTTGATTTCTGTGATAAAATTGATGGTATAGGATAGGCTTATTATATTATTTATTAGATTTGAAGAAGGAACCAGGTCTTGCTGTGGATCTACGATCTTCCTTTTAAGGAGGTGGGAGGACAGGGCTGATCATATCAATCAAGGTTCTATTTATAAATAAGTTAAAAGGAAATAGAGTTAAAAACCTTTCAACATATTGGGCTAAAACAATTGGGGTAAAATTGTTAATTTTGGGAATATTACAAGTGTACAAAATCCTGGTTTAAACAAGTAATTCTGCTATGCATCTTGAATATAAAACATTCAATAACAACTTACGACTGACTTACACTGTTAAAAAAAAAACGGTAAATGCCTGGCAATATTTACTCCAGGATTTATACATTTTTAAAAACGGATATATTGACGTAGAGGAGTAATATATCGGTCACTAACCCGTAAAAGATAATAACAAAGTAGGGTAAAATTACGGTTACCTGTATTTTACTGAAACACGGTTGAGAACAGTAGATTTTTATGGAGAATTCCCAATTAAAATTACACTTTTTTTAACAGTGTAGAAAGGAGTAGCGTATGAAATAAACAATGATTCTGGCGTCTTATGCATTAACATAGCAATATCAAGTCGCACACAAAACTATTAACTAAAAATAACGATAACGTATCCGTGAAAATCAACTCTAAAACAAGTTTCGCAAGTTTTTCCTCCTGTGAATACAAGTTACAAAAAAGGCAAAGGACATTTTCCTTTAAAGCAATTGGACGACGGTCTACGCTCCGAGTCTACAGCAATAGCGGTGTTCTATTGTGCTTCACTTTTTTGTAATAAAAATACCGCAGTGTTTGGTGACTTGGGCGCCTTCGGTTCATATTATGACGGCGAGACAACTGATTTTTTTTTTTTTTCGTGTCTCTCTCCTATATCATAATTTTTGTGGTTGAACTTTTAGAAAATTTAAAATTTAATCTCTCAGTATTCTTTGTGTTTAGTTTAAATGTTTCATTCTTGTTTATTATGACATTTATTACCTCCGCCAAAGAAGTTGGAAAGAGTTTATGTTTTACCCCTTGTTTGTGTTTGTTTATTTGTGTGTGTTTCTTTGTGAACAGCTTCCTGGCCACAATTTTATTTGTAGAGTAATGAGACTTGCATGGATTAACTATTATGTAAAATGCTGGAAATTAATAAATTTGGGAAGGTCAAGGTCACAGGTTAAGATCACGATCAATCAAAATGTCCAATTCACGTAATCAGCCATAAGTTTGAAAATCGTTATCACAGACTTCAAACTTGGTTCATATCTGAGAGTATGAAAATCCACGCCAATTAATACATGGTAAGGTCAAAGGTCAAGGTTGAGCAAAGGTTGAGAAATAATTTGCCACAGTGGAGGTCTACGCTCTACTGAGTGCCCCTTTAATTTTTACTGGATTGATGTGTATTCTTCCTGACGGTATGGAACTGCATAAATTGCCTCTTCCATCATAAATAATAATTCAACCCATCATTGCTATTATTATCTTTCGGTATTTCTTATCATAATCACACAAGGAATGGCCAGACGGCAACGCAGAACGATGATTTGTTACATCAACAAGTATTCTCTTTCTACTTCCGTTTTCCCAGACTCAGTTTTCATCTTCCCATTCGTATTTTTAATTTCACTGAACCAAAGCTAAATGAGGGAATCAGGTTACCCTTTTCATCGGGCCGTAAAGTTATTCGAATCAATAAAAAATGCAATATATGGTAAGACGAACAATGATATGAGTTCCAGCACAAGCATCAATGTGTCCAGGACGCATGCGCGAGCAGAATGGTATGCCAAGATTTCACTGAGGTACACCAAGTTACTAAGTTCCCAAAAGTAATGTTATTCACCTCTCGTCCCTTGCTATCAATCAAAATCTGATTGGCCCTGCTATTATATGCAGGACTGGAATCGTCTCTTGGTGAAAGGGGGAACTAGCATAAATTATGGAAAATATATCATGACGGGACTGTTTGTGCTTTTAAATAAAAGAACTTGGGATCTTCCGACTCTTTCTTTGAAGGAGTTCGATATGATAATGAAAACTTTGATTATAGTTGATCAATATTCAGGTATACAGAGGAAAGGTGTGTTCGCTGCCTACATATTTATGACGGAGCTACTTACGAAGAATACCTGCGATTTCATTATTTCAGACATGAAATTACGATGACATTCGCTAATCAATCAAGTTATTTTTTATGAGTAACATGCTCTATATTTTCTAACCATCGTACTGCATAGCTAAGTACTATGCAGTATATCAAAGGTTTTCAAGTTCTGTATTAGAAACAGAATAATTATTGGCTAAAACTATATGGGAATGTTCATGTACAGCAACTTATTGCTTAATCTTTGATTTTCCCTCTTATATTATTATTTGAAGTACTGTTCTTAATCAAATGTACCTCTCTCTCTCTCTCTCTCTCTCTCTCTCTCCTCTCTCTCTCTCTCTCTCTCTCTCTCTCTCTCTCTCTCTCTCTTATGCCATGCATCTGCCTGTTCAACATTATGAATGCGATATTGTGGGAAGCAATGCTGACTACCAAAGCTAGAGGTGGGATGATACACATGCCAATTAGCAAGAGAGGAGGAAGGAAATTTCTACAACACTCATAAGACCATCACTTCTTGTTTAAATTCCGAGTACTTGTGGCTGTCTGACATATTTATTTTGTGTTTATTTTTTTTTTATTTTTTGGTGACACCAGTTAATGGTATTTTTGTTGTTATTGATATTACAAGACAAGCTGCAACTTTCGTTTGAAAAGCAGAATGGTACAACCAATCGAAGGGAAATAAAAATCTATTAAATATCTAAAACAAAATAATATTTTAAATTAATCAACAATATAAGTAAACAGACAAACTATGAAACAATCTCAACAAGAAGCCATCTGCACAAAGTTGGAGACCCCGAAGTTCTACTGATTTATTATTATTATTATTATTATTATTATTATTATTATTATTATTACTAGCTAAAGTACTACCCTAGTTGAAGTATGATTTTAAGATACAATACACAGTAACCTGTGTTAGTGTTTTAAATTCAGTATTCTTGGCCTAGATATTGATCTCTGGCACCGTCGTTCAATTAGTTCTTTATTCATGTTGCGTAAGTTTTTCATAATTCTGACCATCCTTTGCATTCAGATCTTCCCAGACAGTACCATCATTTACATATTACAAGGAATGGAGTTAATTCTAACAATCTTGCCTTTTCCATCAAAAGACAAAACGTCATAGTTTTCTAGAAGTTTCATTCCAGTTTTAACAATTTGTGGAACGGTCTTTCTAGTCAGGGGGTTGAGTCGGTGGAACTTCAGAGGTTCAAATTTGTTTTCAAATGCATTTCTGTTGAACTGGATACGTAAGTCTCATTTCATAGTTTATATGTGACATGTGTATTTTAACGTTATTACTGATGCAAAAATAATTTATATATTTTAATATTATTTCTCATATATGATTTATTCGCTATTTCTCTATTTCCTTTCCTCACTAGGCTGCTTTCCTTGTTGGAGCCCTTGGGATTGTAGTATCCTAATTTTCCAACTAGGGTTGTAGCTTGGCTAATAATAATAATAATAATAATAATAATAATAATAATAATAATAAGATTCACTTCAAACGTCTCAGTGAAACCTTTTTTACCTATTGTGGGTACTAGAAAAATGGGTATCACCTTTCAGATACTTATAGAATAAAAATTAAATGTCAAGATAATCGGAATTCCAGATAGTAGGTTAACATTGTACATTTACACCGTAACTTATTAGCCTAATAGTGTGACCAAGTTGTGAAATGATTTTCCTAATCGTTCTTCTTCACTCAAGGGGTTAACTACTGCAATGAACTGTTCAGTGACTACTTGGTAAGGGTCCAAGACTCTCTTTAGCTATGTAAAGTAGCTCTTCCAGGAGGACGCTCCAAAATCAAACCATTGTTCTCTAGTCTTGGTAGGGCCCTACCCATTCTAACACGGTCTCTTGCTTCTTGGGGTACACTCAGGCACAATTCTGTTTCCTTATTTTCTTTCCTCACTGGGCTATTTTCCCTGTTGGACCCATTGGGCTTACAGCATCCTGCTCTTCCAAATAAGGTTGTAGTTTAGCTAATAATAATAATAATAATAATAATAATAATAATAATAATAATAATAATAATAATAATAATAATAAATCGGTAGAACTTCAGGGGCCCCAACTTTTCGCAGATGGCTTTTCGTTGAGACTATTGTTATGAGTCCAGTTTTATAGTTTATCTGTTTACTTATATTATTAATTTTAGTTTGTTAAATATCTAATTGATTTTTATTTCTCATTCCCCTTTGATTGCTTGTAGTATTCTGATTTTCCAACTAAAGTTTCATCTTGTCTTGTTAGGATAATAATAATAATAATAATAATAATAATAATAATAATAATAATAATAATAATAATAATAATATGAACTGGGGTCCCAAAAAAGCAATGTAAACGCAAAATGAATGCGTTATCAGAACATGAACGCCTCTATAATGTTAAGAAGGCCACAAGTACTTGCATACCTCACAGGCAACAAAGTATAAATATTCAAATGACTCCTGCCCACACAGCCTTCAGGCATTGTAATACCATTGTTCCTCTCATTCACGTACACATATACATACATACATTTATTCATATATATGATCATTCTTGTCCATGGTATTCATTAGGTCTTTGGTTTTGCTAACTGATATTGTTCTTTGACTTTTAAATTCTTTCATCTCGGTAAATTTATAGCTTTCCTGTAGCTCGTTTTAATTGCTTCTTACTTAAATACAGTATTAGCTTTTGATTTTATTTTGTAACTGATATAGGATTCTTCAACACTTGCATTAATACAGTACTTGGCTTCAGTTTTCTGTTCATTCATATACTGGGTTACCACAGGAAAATTTGAGGTCCAATTGGTTATTTATAAACCCGAAAAATACGTAAATATCAGAAACAAAAAGTAAAAAGACGAGGAGTACGATGATTCATTTTTCAAGAATCTCAAGGACGAGAGAGAGAGAGAGAGAGAGAGAGAGAGAGAGAGAGAGAGAGAGGAGAGAGAGAGAGAGAGAGAGAGAGAGAGAGAGAGAGAGAGGATAATTTGAATAACAATATATGTATAAACCTCACCTCGACAGGAAGAGTCCCAAATTACTTCCAAATGACATATAGGGAGGAAACAACTTGGGCCATTCTCATGCAACATCATTACACCTCAGTCAATCTAAGAAAGGGATTGGGTACTTGATAGATAATGAACTGAGGTAATTTTCAACGAGAATAGATAAATGAACAAAGGTAGAATTGCGCAATCCGAAGTCATACTATTGACTCTGGGTTAATATCTTCCAAAACCAATCGTTTTAAGTCTACGAGGAAACCATTGTAATTTAGGTGTTTGAAGAGAATGATATTTTGGTTTGTTCAACACCAGAGTTCATTCCCGATTAAGCAAGTAAAAGATGGATATGGCAGTGAACGTTGTGTTGTTTGTTACGGGAACCATCCCTTTTAGGGGAAATGGCTATTCTGTATATTATACACACACACACACACACACACACATATATATATATATATAAGAGAGAGAGAGAGAGAGAGAGAGAGAGAGAGAGAGAGAGAGAGAGAGAGAGAGAGAGAGAGAGAGAGAGAGAGAGAGAGAGGGGGGGGATTCCATAAATTAGAGATAACTTTAAAGTTGATGTTTCCATTTGTAAAAAACGCATGTTATACTTGGTACTCTAGCATGCATATTGATATACAAAATGACATTTTAAAACCATTATATATATATATACATATATATATATATATATATATATATATATATATATATAATATATATATGTGTGTGTGTGTGTGTGTGTGTGTGTGTGTGTGTGTGTGTGGGTGTGGGTGTGTCTGTCGTATGTGTGGTTGTATACATGTATTGATATATATTTATATATATATATATATATTTATATATATATATAATATATATATATATATATATATATATATATATATATATATATATATATATATATATATATATATATATATATATATATATATTTGTCACTGACTTCATATTCAACAAACTACTAAGCACTTTTCGAACATGTTACCAAAGAGATCACAACAATAATTGATTGATTTGTTTTAAGTGTCCTTGCGTAGTGACAATAAAGAGACATCGAAGATTTTTCAACTTGGAAAGGACATTTGTTTGAAACATAATGGGCCAACAAAAAAAAAAAAAGAAAAATTAAATATACTTTCTATAAAATCAATTAGTTTTGATATGGCACTCAAGAAGTCTTAAGTATGCAATATACTTCCAGTTCATTGGCCCACCCATAATTATATTATGAGCAGTATTCAGGTATTCGTTAATGGACATTGCGTACTTTTTAGTATGTGCGCAGAACTTTCTTCTATAAGATTATATTTTCTCTCTAATTCTAGTTGGGTGGATATGAATAAACCAATATCATCCGTCAATACTCATGAGATTCGTTTTAAAATTATTTTGATCAGTAATGTGTTAGTGATGGTCGCCTTAGTAATTATTTATTTGTTTATTCTTGTACTGTTTTATCCTAGGGCTCTAACCATGCTTCCGTTGAAGGGATCTAAAAGCTAATGCTCTAGCATTTTTGTTTACTTATATTGCATTTGATGAGTGCTGGTAAACTGTTACTGACGCTGATTTCCCTCTAGATATTTCGACATAAAAAAATCTACACCGTATCGGTCAACCCCCAACCCCGGATAAAAATAAGAAATGACACCTACAACTAACTTAGCTGTCTAATGTAAGGTGTAATAGGTTATATTGAAGCCTGAAACCCCCAATAGAGTAATTTGAGTCTTCTTCCCGGTTCAAAACGTTACAGAGCTTCTAGCACCCGTCCATCGTTTCGACGTTGGGTAATTCCAAGACCGAAACTGACCCTCCATTAAAGTGTTACTTCAAACTAAGTCTTCCTGTTCGGAACAAATTTTCCCTGTGACTGTTGTTGCCTCAGGAATGTTGATTGCCTTATTGAAAACGATTACGACAGGCAAAAACATTTGCTTGGGATATTTACAGCGTACTGTATCGGTTACAGAATGAATGGGTTTGGACTTCAAGGAAGGCGTTACTTAATGATTCATTACTCATGCAGTATTGGTTCTTGGATCTCATTGTGACTCATTACCACAATCACCGGAACTCACTATCACACTTTGGTGTTATCTGTATTCTTTCTGTCTTTCCATCATGTTCGGTCTATCCACTGGGCCTATTGGGAACGTCTCTGCCTGGTGATCTGCCGGACTGGGGTTTGAATCCCGCTCAATCTCGATAGTGTCTTGTAGTGTCTGTAACCTCTAGCTTGGGTAGAGAAGAGGTTTGTGCACAGATCATATGGATATATGGTCAGTCTCAAGTGCATTGGCCTTCTAGCTAGAGCATTGTCACTATCCCTTGCCTCTGCCATTCATGAGTAGCCTTTAAGCATTAAGCTTATCTTTCCATCATGTTTTTATCCATTGGCCTTCTTCCTTCCACCCTTACTTTACATTTGCAATCTCTGGTTTCTCATCTCCTCTTATCAGTCGTTAACTCAGTCTCGGCATTGTCACTGTCCCTTGCCTCTGCCATTCATGAGTAGCCTTTAAGACTTAAACTTATCTTTCCATCATGTTTTTATCCATTGGCCCTCTTCCTTCCACCCTAACTTTACATCGCAATCTCTGGTTTCTCATATCCTCTTATCACTCGTTAACCAAGTCTCCGCTTACGCCATCCTAATGAAGCAGCCCTTCCCCACCCACGTGTCGTGGTATTACATCACTTCAAATCGTTTCTCTGGTTTTGGTGTTGTTGTGTTAGAAAAGGCCAATGTCACTGGTGGCAGATTCTTGACACACAGACAACAGTGAATATTCTGTGCTGCTTTACTCAGAGGAGTCCTGATTAGAAATGCAGTCAATGATGTTAACACACAAGTATACCTTTGGAATGTTAGGTGGAATGGTTAAGAATAGCGGATAAATGAGAGAGAGAGAGAGAGAGAGAGAGAGAGAGAGAGAGAGAGAGAGAGAGAGAGAGAGAGAGAGAGAGAGATCATCTTATAGACGGATGAATTTATTAGTGCACAGAAAATTGCATTAGATGCTTGGCACATACGCATACAAATAGAGATAGAAGAAAAGGAGAATAGGTGATACATGAATACGTAATATTAAAACAGATATGAGAGAGAGAGAGAGAGAGAGAGAGGAGAGAGAGAGAGAGAGAGAGAGAGAGAGAGAGAGAGAGAGAGAGAGCATTTTATACATGAATGAATTTACTATTGCAGAGAAAAATGGCATAATATAATTGGCACATTATTATTATTATTATATTATTATTATTACCGTCTAAGCTACAATCCTAGTTGGAAAAGCAGGATGATATAAGCCCAAGGGCTCCAACAGGGAAAATAGCTCAGTGAGGAAAGGAAATAATGAAATAAAAAATAACACGTCTTAATAGGTTTGCTGAAGGTAATCATCTGTTCCCTAGTTTGCAATTTGGTTTTTGTAAAGGCCTTGGAGCATGATATGCCCTTCTTACAATCTCCAATGATGTACAGAAATCCCTTGATTGTGGTTAGGAAGTTCCTATGATTGGCCTTGATTTTAGTGCTGCCTTTGGCCGTGTTAATCATGAGGCCCTTATTTTAAAACAGTTGGGAGTGGGGCGGGTTGTTTCCTAGCATTATTATTGAATTTTTAAATAATAGATCTCAAAGAGTTGTTGTTGATGGGCACCATAGTAAGTTTAGAAATATGATATCTGGTGTTCCACAGGGTAGTATTCTTGGGCCATTACTTTTCATACTATATACACATGACATGTGGTTTGGTTTAGAAAACAAGCTTGTTGTATATGCAGATAATGATACTCTCTTTGCATCAATTCCATCTCCTGATTGTAGATGTGGGGTTGCTGAATCCCTTAATAGAGATGTAGCTCAAATAAGTGCTTGTTGCAAATCAAAACTCAAAGTATATTTTAATATTATTTCTCATATATGATTTATTCGCTATTTCTCTATTTCCTTTCCTCACTAGGCTGCTTTCCTTGTTGGAGCCCTTGGGATTGTAGTATCCTAATTTTCCAACTAGGGTTGTAGCTTGGCTAATAATAATAATAATAATAATAATAATAATAATAATAAGATTCACTTCAAACGTCTCAGTGAAACCTTTTTTACCTATTGTGGGTACTAGAAAAATGGGTATCACCTTTCAGATACTTATAGAATAAAAATTAAATGTCAAGATAATCGGAATTCCAGATAGTAGGTTAACATTGTACATTTACACCGTAACTTATTAGCCTAATAGTGTGACCAAGTTGTGAAATGATTTTCCTAATCGTTCTTCTTCACTCAAGGGGTTAACTACTGCAATGAACTGTTCAGTGACTACTTGGTAAGGGTCCAAGACTCTCTTTAGCTATGTAAAGTAGCTCTTCCAGGAGGACGCTCCAAAATCAAACCATTGTTCTCTAGTCTTGGTAGGGCCCTACCCATTCTAACACGGTCTCTTGCTTCTTGGGGTACACTCAGGCACAATTCTGTTTCCTTATTTTCTTTCCTCACTGGGCTATTTTCCCTGTTGGACCCATTGGGCTTACAGCATCCTGCTCTTCCAAATAAGGTTGTAGTTTAGCTAATAATAATAATAATAATAATAATAATAATAATAATAATAATAATAATAATAATAAATCGGTAGAACTTCAGGGGCCCCAACTTTTCGCAGATGGCTTTTCGTTGAGACTATTGTTATGAGTCCAGTTTTATAGTTTATCTGTTTACTTATATTATTAATTTTAGTTTGTTAAATATCTAATTGATTTTTATTTCTCATTCCCCTTTGATTGCTTGTAGTATTCTGATTTTCCAACTAAAGTTTCATCTTGTCTTGTTAGGATAATAATAATAATAATAATAATAATAATAATAATAATAATAATAATAATAATAATAATAATAATATGAACTGGGGTCCCAAAAAAGCAATGTAAACGCAAAATGAATGCGTTATCAGAACATGAACGCCTCTATAATGTTAAGAAGGCCACAAGTACTTGCATACCTCACAGGCAACAAAGTATAAATATTCAAATGACTCCTGCCCACACAGCCTTCAGGCATTGTAATACCATTGTTCCTCTCATTCACGTACACATATACATACATACATTTATTCATATATATGATCATTCTTGTCCATGGTATTCATTAGGTCTTTGGTTTTGCTAACTGATATTGTTCTTTGACTTTTAAATTCTTTCATCTCGGTAAATTTATAGCTTTCCTGTAGCTCGTTTTAATTGCTTCTTACTTAAATACAGTATTAGCTTTTGATTTTATTTTGTAACTGATATAGGATTCTTCAACACTTGCATTAATACAGTACTTGGCTTCAGTTTTCTGTTCATTCATATACTGGGTTACCACAGGAAAATTTGAGGTCCAATTGGTTATTTATAAACCCGAAAAATACGTAAATATCAGAAACAAAAAAGTAAAAAGACGAGGAGTACGATGATTCATTTTTCAAGAATCTCAAGGACGAGAGAGAGAGTGAGAGAGAGAGGATGAGAGATGAGAGAGAGAGAGAGAGAGAGAGAGAGAGAGAGAGGATAATTTGAATAACAATATATGTATAAACCTCACCTCGACAGGAAGAGTCCCAAATTACTTCAAATGACATATAGGGAGGAAACAACTTGGGCCATTCTCATGCAACATCATTACACCTCAGTCAATCTAAGAAAGGGATTGGGTACTTGATAGATAATGAACTGAGGTAATTTTCAACGAGAATAGATAAATGAACAAAGGTAGAATTGCGCAATCCGAAGTCATACTATTGACTCTGGGTTAATATCTTCCAAAACCAATCGTTTTAAGTCTACGAGGAAACCATTGTAATTTAGGTGTTTGAAGAGAATGATATTTTGGTTTGTTCAACACCAGAGTTCATTCCCGATTAAGCAAGTAAAAGATGGATATGGCAGTGAACGTTGTGTTGTTTGTTACGGGAACCATCCCTTTTAGGGGAAATGGCTATTCTGTATATTATACACACACACACACACACACACACATATATATATATATATAAAGAGAGAGAGAGAGAGAGAGAGAGAGAGAGAGAGAGAGAGAGAGAGAGAGAGAGAGAGGAGAGAGAGAGAGAGAGAGAGGGGGGGGATTCCATAAATTAGAGATAACTTTAAAGTTGATGTTTCCATTTGTAAAAAACGCATGTTATACTTGGTACTCTAGCATGCATATTGATATACAAAATGACATTTTTAAAACCATTATATATATATACATATATATATATATATATATATATATATATATATAATATATATATATATATATATATATATATGTGTGTGTGTGTGTGTGTGTGTGTGTGTGTGTGGGTGTGGGTGTGTCTGTCGTATGTGTGGTTGTATACATGTATTGATATATATTTATATATATATATATATTTATATATATATATAAATATATATATATATATATAATATATATATTATATATATATATATATATATATATATATATATATATTTGTCACTGACTTCATATTCAACAAACTACTAAGCACTTTTCGAACATGTTACCAAAGAGATCACAACAATAATTGATTGATTTGTTTTAAGTGTCCTTGCGTAGTGACAATAAAGAGACATCGAAGATTTTTCAACTTGGAAAGGACATTTGTTTGAAACATAATGGGCCAACAAAAAAAAAAAAGAAAAATTAAATATACTTTCTATAAAATCAATTAGTTTTGATATGGCACTCAGAAGTCTTAAGTATGCAATATACTTCCAGTTCATTGGCCCACCCATAATTATATTATGAGCAGTATTCAGGTATTCGTTAATGGACATTGCGTACTTTTTAGTATGTGCGCAGAACTTTCTTCTATAAGATTATATTTTCTCTCTAATTCTAGTTGGGTGGATATGAATAAACCAATATCATCCGTCAATACTCATGAGATTCGTTTTTAAAATTATTTTGATCAGTAATGTGTTAGTGATGGTCGCCTTAGTAATTATTTATTTGTTTATTCTTGTACTGTTTTATCCTAGGGCTCTAACCATGCTTCCGTTGAAGGGATCTAAAAGCTAATGCTCTAGCATTTTTGTTTACTTATATTGCATTTGATGAGTGCTGGTAAACTGTTACTGACGCTGATTTCCCTCTAGATATTTCGACATAAAAAAATCTACACCGTATCGGTCAACCCCCAACCCCGGATAAAAATAAGAAATGACACCTACAACTAACTTAGCTGTCTAATGTAAGGTGTAATAGGTTATATTGAAGCCTGAAACCCCAATAGAGTAATTTGAGTCTTCTTCCCGGTTCAAAACGTTACAGAGCTTCTAGCACCCGTCCATCGTTTCGACGTTGGGTAATTCCAAGACCGAAACTGACCCTCCATTAAAGTGTTACTTCAAACTAAGTCTTCCTGTTCGGAACAAATTTTCCCTGTGACTGTTGTTGCCTCAGGAATGTTGATTGCCTTATTGAAAACGATTACGACAGGCAAAAACATTTGCTTGGGATATTTACAGCGTACTGTATCGGTTACAGAATGAATGGGTTGGACTTCAAGGAAGGCGTTACTTAATGATTCATTACTCATGCAGTATTGGTTCTTGATCTCATTGTGACTCATTACCACAATCACCGGAACTCACTATCACACTTTGGTGTTATCTGTATTCTTTCTGTCTTTCCATCATGTTCGGTCTATCCACTGGCCTATTGGGAACGTCTCTGCCTGGTGATCTGCCGGACTGGGGTTTGAATCCCGCTCAATCTCGATAGTGTCTTGTAGTGTCTGTAACCTCTAGCTTGGGTAGAGAAGAGGTTTGTGCACAGATCATATGGATATATGGTCAGTCTCAAGTGCATTGGCCTTCTAGCTAGAGCATTGTCACTATCCCTTGCCTCTGCCATTCATGAGTAGCCTTTAAGCATTAAGCTTATCTTTCCATCATGTTTTTATCCATTGGCCTTCTTCCTTCCACCCTTACTTTACATTTGCAATCTCTGGTTTCTCATCTCCTCTTATCAGTCGTTAACTCAGTCTCGGCATTGTCACTGTCCCTTGCCTCTGCCATTCATGAGTAGCCTTTAAGACTTAAACTTATCTTTCCATCATGTTTTTATCCATTGGCCCTCTTCCTTCCACCCTAACTTTACATTCGCAATCTCTGGTTTCTCATATCCTCTTATCACTCGTTAACCAAGTCTCCGCTTACGCCATCCTAATGAAGCAGCCCTTCCCCACCCACGTGTCGTGGTATTACATCACTTCAAATCGTTTCTCTGGTTTTGGTTGTTGTGTTAGAAAAGGCCAATGTCACTGGTGGCAGATTCTTGACACACAGACAACAGTGAATATTCTGTGCTGCTTTACTCAGAGGAGTCCTGATTAGAAATGCAGTCAATGATGTTAACACACAAGTATACCTTTGGAATGTTAGGTGGAATGGTTAAGAAAAGCGGATAAATGAGAGAGAGAGAGAGAGAGAGAGAGAGAGAGAGAGAGAGAGGAGAGGAGAGAGAGAGAGAGAGATCATCTTATAGACGGATGAATTTATTAGTGCACAGAAAAATTGCATTAGATGCTTGGCACATACGCATACAAATAGAGATAGAAGAAAAGGAGAATAGGTGATACATGAATACGTAATATTAAAACAGATATGAGAGAGAGAGAGAGAGGAGAGAGAGAGAGAGAGAGAGAGAGAGAGAGGAGAGAGAGAGAGAGAGAGAGAGAGAGCATTTTATACATGAATGAATTTACTATTGCAGAGAAAAATGGCATAATATAATTGGCACATTATTATTATTATTATTATTATTATTATTATTATTACCGTCTAAGCTACAATCCTAGTTGGAAAAGCAGGATGATATAAGCCCAAGGGCTCCAACAGGGAAAATAGCTCAGTGAGGAAAGGAAATAATGAAATAAAAAATAACACGTCTTAATAGGTTTGCTGAAGGTAATCATCTGTTCCCTAGTTTGCAATTTGGTTTTTGTAAAGGCCTTGGAGCATGATATGCCCTTCTTACAATCTCCAATGATGTACAGAAATCCTTGATTGTGGTTAGGAAGTTCCTATGATTGGCCTTGATTTTAGTGCTGCCTTTGGCCGTGTTAATCATGAGGCCCTTATTTTAAAACAGTTGGGAGTGGGCGGGTTGTTTCCTAGCATTATTATTGAATTTTTAAATAATAGATCTCAAAGAGTTGTTGTTGATGGGCACCATAGTAAGTTTAGAAATATGATATCTGGTGTTCCACAGGGTAGTATTCTTGGGCCATTACTTTTCATACTATATACACATGACATGTGGTTTGGTTTAGAAAACAAGCTTGTTGTATATGCAGATAATGATACTCTCTTTGCATCAATTCCATCTCCTGATTGTAGATGTGGGGTTGCTGAATCCCTTAATAGAGATGTAGCTCAAATAAGTGCTTGTTGCAAATCAAAACTCAAAGTATGATTGTAAGTAGGTCAAGGACAGTGGCTCCTCAACATCCGGATCTCAGCATTGATAATGTTTCTTTTAACTTTGTATGACTTAAAATTTTAGGTGTGGTTCTCTACAGCAAATTTATTTTGAGAAACACATTAGGTCTCTGTCTTCTTCGATTGCACACAAAATTGGCTTATTGAGAAAGTCTTTTAAGAATTTCGGTGATCAATATATTTTGAAGAAGTGTTTTAATTCTTTCATTCTACCTTGTTTAGAGTATTGTTTTCCTGTCTGGTCTTCAGCTGCTGATTCTCATCTTAATTTGCTGGACAGGAACTTACAGTCTACTAAATTGCTTATTCCTGATCTAGATATTAATCTTCGCCACTGTCATTCAATTAGTTGGTTATGCATGTTGCATAAGATTTTTCATAATTCTGATCATCCTTTACATTTAGATCTCCCTGGACAATTCTATCCTGTTCGTAATACTGGGCATGCAGTTAATTCTAATAGTCAGGCCTTCTCCATCATGAGGCTCAATACTACACAGTTCTAGAAGTTTTATTCCAGCTGTGACCAAGGTGTGGAATGATCTTCCTAATCGGGTAGCTGAATCAGTTGAACTTCAAAAGTTCAAACTTGCAATAAATGTTTTTATGTGCAACAGGCTGACATAAGTCTTTTTATAGTTTATATATGAATGATCTGTTTTAATGTTGTTTATGTTTTTAAGATATTTTATTTTAATTTTTCATTACTTTTTATATCGTTTATTTATTCACTGGGCTATTTTTCCCTGTTGGAGCCCTTGGACTTAGAACATGTTGTTTTTCCAAATAGGGTTGTAGCTTGGCTAATAATAATAATAATAATAATAATAATAATAATAATAATAATAAAGCTTTCATATGTAAACTATAAAAACTTCAAAATAACAAGAGGAAGAGAAATAAGATAGAATAGTGTGCTCGAGTGTACTCTCAAGCAAGAGAACTCTACGCATGCAATAAAAGAATTTAATGAGAATACTTGATATATGAATTGG
>NC_090730.1:148205428-148220428 GCF_036898095.1 Palaemon carinicauda
CTATGGCGGTTGATGACACAGCAAGTAGACCTATAGGCTCCTCCAAACACCCACCCCCATCCTTAGCTCACAAGGATGGTGAGGTTGCAGATACTAAAGGAATTAAAGAGTTTGAGCGGGACTCGAACCTCAGTCTGGCGATCACCAGGCAGAGACGCTACCAATAGGCCACAACAACACTAGAACTACAGACTAAAGACGTACCTCTGCTCAGATTAACAACTGATTTACATATCAGTCTTGCTTTATATGAACACCTGGTGATAATCATAAAAATGTCAGATAATAAATCTAATGGGAATTTATGAACTGACGCCGAATTTTTTACGATTCAGGGATCACTTTTGAAATTTTAAGAGGGGATTAAAGTCTGCTAGATAAGGACTTTTGCTCAGTTCAGTGAGTAAATCTGTTAAAATATACAAGAATGACGATTTAAGAACTATTATCAATATCATTTTTTTGCTTGTTAAGCTACAACCCTTGTTGGAATACAAGATGCTATAAGCCCAAGAGCTCCAACAGGGAAAATAGCCCAGTGAGGAAAGTAAATAACGAAATAAATAAACTACGAGAGAAGTAATTAAGAATCAAAATAAAATATCTTAAGAATAGCAACATTAAAATAAATCTTTCACATATAAATTATAAAACGAAATAATAAAACATCAGGAAGAGAAATGAGATAGAGTAGTGTGAATTAACTGAATATAAACGTACCTTCCAGCTTCATATGAAGCAGGTAAATTATCTGGCATACTTATGGAACCAAGATTAATAGTGTTTTAGAGAACATTACTTTGGGTCAATGTGATTTACGACCTACACGTTCTTCTGTTGACATAATTTTTCTCTATCACAATAAAACTAAAAAATGTTCAAAATCTGTCCCGGTAGACATTGCATTTACAAAGAGGAGGAGAAATCTTCTTTACCTTGGGGAATGTTTGCTCTCCTTACACATATATCAGTATTGCTGAATCATTCCATGTAACCACAAAAAGTCAAATAAATATTCTGTAAAGTGAGGCGTGAGACAGAAACCATGGTGACATTTGCCTAGTTTGATATATGTATTTCTATTATCTTCTCTATATAATAAAAAAGAAGTGTCGGGCTCTATATATTAATATATACATTTTTTTCCGGTCACGCTCAGCGGCATTGTGAGACGTATAACTACTCTGTCTCTCCTTATCCCTAGGGTTGCGGAGAGAGTAGTCATACCCCTGTGAGAGGGGGGTACCCCTACAGGAAGGGCAGAATGGGTGGAATAGTTCAATCTGTGTGTGTGCATATCTATTTATCCGTCATTATTGACAGGTCGCGTACATTAGTTTCTTATAACATTAATTTGAAGATAGGAAAAATGGAATTATATACGTTTTAGAAAAGATTGGGATTGTTTAAAATCAGATGGTTCAGGAAAAATCAACGATGTTATTGAAAAATATTCGTTTGCTACTGATTACGTTTCTCGTGTTGCAAATGATAACTGCATATTCTTATCCACAGTTATCCATACATTAAGGGATCAATTGCCTCATGCGACCTCCCCAATGCCTTCTATCAAAAACCTCCTTTTTTCACCAAACCTCTTCCCTCCATCTCATTCTTCACCTTATCTCGCCATCTAATTCTCTGTCTCCCTTTCGAACTTCTCCCACTAACAAATTCCTCCATTTCCTTTATGAAAAACTGCAGAACAAATTGATATACCAATACAAAAATCTTTTGGTCTCACTAGGAATTCTTCTAAATCTTGTTAAGCAGCAAAGAGTGGACCAGAGAAGGAATTTATACCTTTCTGATGAGGTAATTAAAAAGGATGATAATTATCGCTCCGTGTTTTTTACTGTCTTCGGATTTGTGAGACACCAGCAAGTTTTTGCTCCTTGTGAAGGTGATTTTGACCAATGAGGATGCATACAATACAAATTATGCAAGGGATTTGAATGATTGGGTGTTATCCTGTCACAGGATAACACACAGCAGACCATCACCTTAGAAACTTGAAGTCACAGGATTCCTGTGACTTCAAGTTTCTAAGGTGATGGTCTGCTGGTCACCAACTCGAGACATTTTATAGCGTCCTACATTGTTGTTTCAGAAAGATCCTAGGGATACAATATTTTCACAAGTGTTACGAATGTGAGGAGCCTGAATAATGAGAATTCTGACTCCACTCATACAGATATAAGTGGGAAGAGACTACTCGGTTGGATAGGCCCTCTTGAAAAAAAAAAAAAAATGTGACTACTGAATTCCCAAAAACAAGGTGCATGGAGAAATGCAAGAGGCAAAAGGAATGTTGGACGATGGAAGGATCTGGATGAAGTTTCAGGACGCAGGTCTTATTCATTAATTGTGGTAACTGTGGAGGAAGGTGCCCAGAGGAGAGACTTATTGGACTGCAAAACAGTAAAATGACTTCTAAATGCTGCTGCATACGTGTCGTCTATCATATTATGACACTTCCAATTTCTAGGTCACCATCTTATCCTCAATCCGAAAACTTGAAGGAAAATACAAAAACCGTTGTTATTCACTTGTTGACAGCAAATACATACATACACATACAAACATATATTTATATATATATATATATATATATATATATATATATATATATATATAATGAATGGTAGGTTACAACTACACCAAAGAAAGTCTACTGCAACACAACAATCGTCAAATGACGTTCATTATGGAGGTTTTTCGGCACTGAAAATCGTCCTGCAAGTCCGTTAATTTCCATCTGACATGACACAAACGGCTTAGCTAATTTTACATCGCCATGCAAACGCAGTTCTTGAGATTACAATAATCCCATGTCTGTTTTTTATGGCTTATTCGATTAAAATGTTTTAAATGCCTCGGGTTAATAGAACATTTCCTAGCTAGTGTATCCGAGCTGTCAAAAGTGACGGCTAAATAATTAGATAGATATACACACACGCACACGGCAATTTGTGGAAGACTGTGGTTTCCGAGTGTGCCTCTCGGGGTAGCCACTCTCACCAGGGTATGAGCACTCTCTCCATCCTACCCGAGGGGCAGGGATAGACCGTGTAGTAATACGTCTGGCAATGCCTCTGAGTGAGTGCTCGCCATCTATATACATATATATATACAGTATATATATATATATATATATATATATATATATATATATATATATATATATATATATATATATATCTCCTGTATATTTATGGTGGCTTCAGTAAAAGATGTGGTAATATTGAAAGTTGTACGCTCTATTTATAGGTCAGAAGAAAAAAAAAAGATTTTTTAACCACAATAAATATATATAGATTGGAGAAAATTTAATTGTCAGTGGAATAAAAAAAATCAGCAGTGAAGAGGCTACAGAGAGAGAGAGAGAGAGAGAGAGAGAGAGAGAGAGAGAGAGAGAGAGAGAGAGAGAGAGAGAGGAGAGAGAGAGAAGGGGGGGGGTCAAACATATTCATGAAGATGCTCTGCTCCTTATTCTATGATATTCCGGAGCATATCCACATTATTTAATATGGAATCGAGGAAAAAGAAGTATTAGGAAAATTAATTTCCAGAAAGAAAAGGAGGCAAAGAAAAATAACGCCTACGTACATATGTATATGATTCGCTCATCCATCCAGCTACACCAGCACACGAACATAGACATCCTCTAAAGAAAGCCGTATGATTAAAAAGAAAATATCTTTATTTGTTTGTGAGTGGGATCCATCCAGAGTATGCTACTTATGTCATTCCAATGAGATATGAGTATCTTTTTAAGGAAGTGCTGAGTTGATAACAATGTTCCCATGCGTCTCACCAGTGAAAGAAAAAGAAAAAAAAAGTAGAAAAAAAATGATGAATAATTTCGACTGGTAAACATGACTTCGTTCTTGGAAATCCTCAAGGAAATAATCAGGGTATATTTGTAGACTCCTCAAAAAGGGGGTTGGGGTTGCTTATGGATAATCAGACCTTGCATCTTGAACTCAGGAAGAAGAGGAAGAAGTAGAACCAGGAAGATCTTTGGAAGTTTGAAAAGAGAGCTATTCACCCAATTTGTTTAACTTGCACTGTTAAAAATTTGCCATAAAAAACTGTAATAATCCTGGAATAAAGGTTGCCAGCCATTTACCGTTTCAAAAACGGATAGAATGACGTAAACGAGTGATAATAACCATCACTAACCCGTAAAAGATAATAACAAAGTAGGGTAAAATTACGGTTGCCTGTATTTTACTGGAAGTTGAAAAAGAGAGCTACTTACCCAATTTGTTTAACTTACACTGTAAAAAAATTGCCGTAAAAAAATAGTAATAATCCTGGAATAAATGTTGCCAGCCATTTACCGTTTCAAAAACGGATAGAATGACGTAATAGAGTAATAATACGGTCACCAACCCGTAAAAGATAATAACAAAGTACAGTACAATTACGGTCGCCTGTATTTTACTGAAATACGGCAGAGAACACTATATTTTTACGGAGAATTTCTTATTAAAATTACGGTTTTTTAAATTAAAATCACGGTTTTTTAACGGTATGAGAGAGTGAAATCAACCCCGAATCCCTTGGCTCCTCTAAAATGTCTCCCTCGGAGCAATCTCTAAGTGATTAAAATTCAGCGAAAGTCTTTAGTTACTTGGGTCTAAATGCCAAGAGAATCGAATATTCGACTCTCTAATGGGAGATACCAGATGATGCAAGATATTTCCAAGGTAAACAAGATGCATTCGCTAGGGATATCAAGATGTTGGCGATATGAGTTATAATATAATCGAGATACGTGCAGAGAGAAGATAAAAGCCATTTAGGGAAGGTTGAAAATTCGGCGAAAAGTAAAATGCTTTATGTTAAGGGTTGTTTAATAAAGAGGTTTGCAACATAAGTTTTTTTTTTTGTTAAATATTTAATGTGAGAGAGAGAGAGAGAGAGAGAGAGAGAGAGAGAGAGAGAGAGAGAGAGGAGAGAGAGAGAGAGAGAGAGAGAGAGAGAGAGAGAGAGAGAAGATGAAGTCATTTATGGAATGTTGAAAATTCGGCGAAAAGTAAAATATTTTATGTTAAGGGTTGTTTAATAGAGAGGTTTGCAACATAAGTTCTTTTTTGTTAAATATTTAATCTGTGTGTGAGAGAGAGAGAGAGAGAGAGAGAGAGAGAGAGAGAGAGAGAGAGAGAGAGAGAGAGAGAGAGAAGCCATTTAGGGAAGGTTGAAAATTCGGCGAGAAGTAAAATACTTTATGTTAAGGGTTGTTTAATAGAGAGGTTTGCAACTTAAGTTCTTTTTTGTTAAATATTTAATCTGTGAGAGAGAGAGAGAGAGAGAGAGAGAGAGAGAGATGAGAGAGAGAGAGAGAGAGAGAGAGAGAGAGAGAAGCCATTTAGGGAATGTTGAAAATTCGGCGAAAAGTAAAATGCTTTATTGTAAGGGTTCTTTAATAGAGAGGTTTGCAACATAAGTTCTTTTTTTGCTAAATATTTAATCTGTGTGTGTGTGTGTGTGTGGGAGAGAGAGAGAGAGAGAGAGAGAGAGAGAGAGAGAGAGAGAGAGAGAGAGAGAGAGAGAGAGAGAAGCCATTTAGGGAATCTTGAAAATTCGGCGAAAAGTAAAATGCTTTATGGTAAGGGTTCTTTAATAGAGAGGTTTGCAACATAAGTTCTTTTTTTGCTAAATATTTAATCTGTGTGTGTGTGTGTGTGTGGGAGAGAGAGAGAGAGAGAGAGAGAGAGAGAGAGAGAGAGAGAGAGAGAGAGAAGCCATTTAGGGAATCTTGAAAATTCGGCGAAAAGTAAAATGCTTTATGGTAAGGGTTCTTTAATAGAGAGGTTTGCAACATAAGTTCTTTTTTTGCTAAATATTTAATCTGTGTGTGTGTGTGTGTGAGAGAGAGAGAGAGAGAGAGAGAGAGAGAGAGAGAGAGAGAGAGAGAGAGAGAGAGAGAGAGAGAGAGAGAAGCCATTTAGGGAATCTTGAAAATTCGGCGAAAAGTAAAATGCTTTATGGTAAGGGTTCTTTAATAGAGAGGTTTGCAACATAAGTTCTTTTTTTGCTAAATATTTAATCTGTGTGTGTGTGTGAGAGAGAGAGAGAGAGAGAGAGAGAGAGAGAGAGAGAGAGAGAGAGAGAGAGAGAGAGAGAGAGAATAATTTTCATGAAAATGAGCTGGCATTCTATACTTTATCAGCGTATTTAGATATTTAACGGATGTAACGAACAATTTCTATTATAAATCATATTTTTAAGGAAGTGGAAAGTTTTATAAGAAAAAACTAAAAAAAAAATTGATTTGCTTCTTAATAAAAATTCGATTCAACAAAATGTCTTATGTTACCGAATATGAAGCGAATATCACATGGAAAACTCAGATAAAGAAAGGAAAATAATTTGTACATCTGAAGAAGTGTGGATCGTATTGGTATAAAAATATCAAAATGTATTACTATTACGTCTACTTTTTGCTCTTCATTGAAAAAAGATGACTATATCTTTTTATATCATTTCAAACGTCAGGATCCCTTGCTAAAGGCAGCGATGCCACCTTCACCGCACTGTGTGGATAAATCTTGGTGGAAAAATCCTCCTAGGGATTAATGCAGTGTTGCCATTGTAGCCGCATAGAATTTCTGTAAGCGAATATTTTCAAGCACCACATATTCCCTTCAGACTTAACTCGTAACAGAAGGACATTTGGCTCTAAATTTTTATACATATTTAAAATCACATTATTCAAGGATTATATAAAAAAAAATCATAATCTAATAATAGCTGGGCTCCATTAGGCACTAGAAGAGTTGGAAGACCCAGACCTACATGGCTGAGGACTATGAAGCGCGAAGTAGACGATGAATGGAGAAGTATTGAATTAAAAGCTGAAGATAGAGATGACTGGCAAAATCTAACCGAGGCCCTTTGCGTCAATAGGCGTAGGAGGAGATGATGATGATATTAATTTTATTTATGGTAGTTTTTGTTTCATTATCAAAAATTAATTAACAATATATAAGGCAATGTTACAAAGTATGGTTTTTTTCCCAAAGAAATGTAGTCTAGTCGTAACCACCGTGACCACAGAGAGATACCAAATATTGCCATTTGATCACGTTTTATGACAAAAAACCCACAAAACGCATCACTGGTCAAAGATCACACAGTCTATTGGCTTCTCGTGACTCTCTTTTACCTCTATCTGAAACATTTGTCAGAAAATTTCTATGGACTGAATGATGATGCTGACCTCAAGCTAATTGAGTATTCTTCAACTTTTTCAATAACCAACCGTAAAGTCGATATGTTAATAAATCTGATTTTTTTTTTTACACAAAGGCCCCCTTAGAATATTAATTTTACAAATGAGTTGGATTCGAATAAGATTTAATCTATTTTATGTTATTTGTAAACGTGAAAATCCTACGGCTTATTTATCTTTACCAACCTGCCTCGTTGCAAGGGATTATGTGCATTGTTAGCGGCCTAGCTGGCTTCCTAGACTGATTGACATTTCTGCCCGAAGCAATAACGCTACGATTTGCTTCAAGATTCTTTATTGATTCTTTCGCAACTTTCTTTTCAAAATCCGGGCCAAACTAGACACTGGCACTCAAGGTATAGGCTATTGAATAAGAGAAATGCCCCGTTTAATTCTTCCAGTCTTGAAACTGATATAGCATTTAGGTACAACTAACATAGCATTTCGGTACCAATGACATAGGATTTCGGTACCAATGACATAGCATTTAGGTGCAACTATCATAGCATTTCGGTACCAATGACATAGCATTTCGGTACCAATGTCATAGGATTTCGGTACCAATGACGTAGCGTTTCGGTACCAATGACATAGCATTTTGGTACAACTGACGTAGCATTTAAGTACAACGAACATAGCATTTCGGTACCAATGACATAGCAATTAGGTACAACAACTAACGTAGCATTTAGGTACAACTGACATAGCATTTAGGTGCAACTATCATAGAATTTAGGTACAACTAACATAGCATTTAGGTACAACTAACAGCATTTAGGTACCAATGACATAAATGCTGATGACTTCAATTTCTCATATGAATTGGAGATCCAAGACTGACGTAACCACGAAAGAAGAAAAAAAAAATATCGTCAAACCTTCAAGGTAAAATGGAGCTCACACATGGAAGCGCAAGATGTTGCAATCAATGTGACGTCATCTCTCCTCGAATGGGAATCAGCGCAGAGGGAAATTCGAGCTCAAGTGTTGACTGCAACTGCACGGGGAACGGAAATTCAATCTTGTTTAGATGTCAGGATGCCAGATATATCATAATAAATTAATCTATCTTGTTTATGATGTGCCCCATCCTAGTAAGGGCCTAACTTAGGGTTAGTTTGACCAAGGAGATAATGAGACGCTTAGACATTCCAAAAACTTGTGATAGTTTCCATTAGCTGCTAATAAACATTCGCATATCAGGTTATTTTTAGTTATTTAATTCTTGATTTAACATTTAAAATATGAATGCAACAGTGAGTTGTATTTTTTTTGGTATGAGACCATTCTTAACAGGGTATTAATTACTATAGTCAGTTCTTTTTAGTGAGGCAGATTTGCACCGACTCGCACGGGTGCCCTTTTCGCTTGGAAAAGTTTCCCGATCGCTGATTGGTTGGACTAGATAATTCTAACCAATCAGAGAGCAGGAAACTTTTCCGAGCTAAAAGGGCACCGCTGCAAGTCTCGGTGCAAATGCACCTCATTAAATTTCTTTTTAGTATAGTAAGGTTTAGTTTGATCAAGGAGAGAATGAGCCGCTTAGACACTCCAAATACTTGTGATATTTTCCATTAGTTGCTATGTAAATATCAGCATATTAGTTTCTTTAGTTATCTGATCCTTGATTTAATAATTAAAATATCAATGTAACAGTGACCTGTAATTTTTTGGTATGGGACCGCCCTAAACAGGGTATTAATTACTAGTTATAGTTTCTTTTTAACTTTCTTTCTGTCCGGAACCACGTTAAACAGTGTACAAATTAATAATACTACTACTACTACTACTAATAATAATAATAATATTACTGTGAATTCATATACCAATATTGCTATTGTTAACAGTTTTACTATTATCGTATTCATCGTCATCATTATCAAAATCTCCCTCTCTCTCTTATTAACCTTAGAAAAACGGCTTATTTGAGGATAATAACTACATAAGATGATGATGATACCAAAAAAAAAAAAAAGAAAAAAAAAAGTAGTAATGATAGTAGAGGTAGTAGCATCGGGAAGGACAATAATACCAATGATAAAGAAGAAAATAAAGAAAGTGGAATTCAATCCTCGTGGAGAAGGCGGATTTTTTTAACGATGGCCGAAATGTTAACCGTCAATGATAAAAGTGAAACGCATTTTTTCTTCCTATTTTATATTTCTTTATTGTAATAGAGACACGGGGTAAAAATATGGGATGGGAATAGTAACGGGAAAGAAAATCCTGTAAAACAACGGGGGAAAGGAGAGAAAAATTCTGATGAAATGTGATAAAGAGAATATGATAGGTGTATAAGGCAAAGAAAGAGAACAATATTTCTTATAAAAGAGAACAAAGGGATAAAAGCAAGAAATGAGGGTAGTAATTCGAAAGAAAAGCAAGTAAAACAACAGGGAAAAGAAGAGAATATTTCTGATAAAATGGCATAAAGAAAATATGATAGATGTAAAAGGTAAAGGAGAAAAATTAAAAAAAAGAAAAAAACATTAAAGAGTAAAGTTTTAAATGAATATCTGTATATAATATTCTTTTAAGACAATCTTTCCAGACTGTTTCAAACCTGCTTCGCCAAACGACGCAATACCTCTAAGTCGAATGACCACAAATGTACACAAATTCACAAAAGATGTTCATGATGTTTCTTTTTATTCTTTTTATCTTTTTCTATGGAAACTGTTTCTCAGTCCCTTTCATATTCGTTTTTCAAATCAATGATGAAACTCCATTCAAGAACTTCAGGCGCATTGACTTTATCCCACTTTATTTTCTACATACTCTTCGTCTTCTACAGTCGCTCATATAAAGGTTTAAAGGTTTAAAGGCCACTCATGAATGGCAGAGGGAAGGAACAGTGACAATGCCGTAGAGATTGACTACATATGATCAGCGCCCAAGCCCCCCTCTCCACCCAAGCTAGGACCAAGGAGGGCCAGGTAATGGCTGCTGATGACTCAGCCCCCTCAAACCACTCATCCTTAGCTCACATGGATGGTGAGGTTACAGCGACCAAAGAAACAAACGAGTTTGAGCGGGACTCGAACCCCAGTCTGGTGTTCTCCAGTCAGGGACGTTACCACATCGGCCACCACAACCCTAGTGGATGTCAATGCATTCAGTTTTTCTTAATTTTGGAGTTAAAGAAATTGCAGTTGGTGTGGTGTTCTTGAAAAGTCTGTCTTCATTGGATGGAAGTCGATTATATTGAAATTTGCCTCTTTGATATAGATTAGAGAGTATGTACCTTTACAAATAAAGTAATGACTAACATGGTGAAAGGGTTTGTGTATTGCCATGATCAACAAAGCTGTACTAGTCATAGCCACCCATAATTGTTCGGTTTACTGTGAGCGATCAGACAAGTCTCCCATCATCACCAATCCACAGTTGGCTAGCGTGGTGATGAAAACTGGCAAACCCCAGACATGAATAAGGACATGTCTGAGGCCTCTGTCTTGCAGTGGGCTAGAAACTGTTGCATTTGATAATATATATATATATATATATATATATATATATATATATATATATATTTATATATATATATATATATATATATATATATATATATATATATATTTATATATACACTTTATACATATATACTGTATATATATATATATATATATATATATATATATATATATGCATATATATATATATATAATTTATACATATATACTGTGTATATATACATATATGTACATATATATATATATATACACTTTATACATATATACTGTGTATGCATATATATACATTATATATTTTATACATATATACTGTGTATATATATAAATATAATATATATATGTATATATATATATATATATATATATATATATATATATATATATGAGAGTGTGCTTTATTATTTTCCGGCATGTACTTCTCAACTCTTTACATTAATAAGGATAATAATTTTCCAAACAGCGCTCACAGTATTATTTTCCTTTTCGGAAGAAAGATTGACGATCACACTGATCTTATGAAATACATCATGTAGAAATGCAAGACATCGACAACAGCGAAAAAAAAAAAATAATACATTTCTTCAATAACAATAAAAATACAATAACTAAACTACAATTATTTCCATAGGAAATACTTTCTGATTTCATCATTATCATCTTATTTTCTCGGAATTCCCTTTCTTCATCTACTGCTATCCCTGCCTCCCGAAAGCAAGCATTCGTTTGCTTGCTGTGTAGACTCCAAGCGATTTACATTAATCTTCAGTCAACATGGCAATGTTTACCCCCGTCAAGAAACGAAAGCAATCGCAGTAGGAAATGAAGTAACGTTCTTCTGTTAATTAGTTTTATATTGAATTCTTCCTGCGTCAACAGATAGGTTTCAATAACCAGCTTCATAGTAATTACTGAGTCAGCTGTTAGCATTTCTCGAGGAGTTCTAAGTGGCTCCTCATTCTTACGGTGATTCATTTTAAGAGAGAGAGAGAGAGAGAGAGAGAGAGAGAGAGAGAGAGAGAGAGAGAGAGAGAGAGAGAGAACAATCATGTTTTGAGACAAATACAACTGTCTATTACCGTAAGAAGTCTATCACTGGATATATGATTGTAATTCGTCGCATTCATCTATCCTTTATAATAAAGAGCAAGTGTGTTTATATATCTATGTATGTATGTATGTATGTATATATATATATATATATATATATATATATATATATATATATATATATATATCTTTATATATATACATATATATATATATCTTTATATATATATACATATATATATATATATATATAAATTTCTACCTCATACTTGGGATCGAACCCTAGGCCCTTCAAATGAAAGGCCAGGTCTCTTCGCTTCCAAAGGACGAGGGTTCGATCCCAAGTATGAGGTAGAAATTTATTTCTATTTGAACACGATATTGTGTTGATTTTCATCCACACACACACACACACACACACACACATATATATATATATATATATATATATTTATATATATATATATATATATATATATATATATATGTGTGTGTGTGTGTCATGCTCAACTATCCCCTCTTTCGTGTAGGGGGAAGAGGAGTAGTCATACCATAGTGAGAGGGGGCTGTATGTGCCGGCCTATCTATCTAAATATTTAGCCATCATTATTAACGGGTCGATAGTACAAGAACATTTCTCCTAAACCAGGTAACAATTTAAAATGCAATGCAATGGATAATTAACCGAAATTTAAACCATTTAATCCCGCAGTAAATGGAAATAAAAGACTAGAGATCCTCACTGAATCAAGACTGTCTCATATATCTTATGAAATGAGCCGACTGTTAACCGACCCACGACGATCCTCTTGCACCTTGTTATCGTTCCTGTTCTGAAGAGGCACGAGGAGAACGATCGTAAAAATGGGCTAAATTACGTTGGCCACTCACGAAAGTCGAATTGCTTTCTAAGTGGCCTCTCTATTATTACATTCGTAATTAGATTCAATCTGTTTAAAACGCACGTAAGTACATGAAATCATATGCGGTATATATATATATATATATATATATATATATATATATATATATATATATATATATATACACGTATGTATATATGTGCATATATACATATATATATATACATATATACAAATAAAGATATAATGTATATATATATATATATATATATATATATATATATACACACACACACACACACATATATATATATCTATATATATATATATATATATATATATATATATATATATATATATATACAAATAAGTATATACTGTGTATATACAATGTGTGTATAAATAATTAAATATACATATGCATATATATGTGCATAAATTTGCGCATACTGTATATGAAACCTACATATATGCACACACACACACACACACACACACATATATATATATATATTTATATATATATATATATATATATATATATATATATATATATATATATATATATATATATATACAATTGAGTGCATAAATATAAAGGCCTATATATACGTACACATATAATATAAGTAGTTTATATATTAGACACCGAGCAAATTGCCTTAACAAAGGCGAACCTAAACATAAAAAAACAATAATTACTATTGAATTCAAACTAGGAACTACTAAACCTTGGATGAGCCGCTACCCACACCTACAAAGAAGCCTCACTAGAAGCTCATCGGCACCCACAACAAACACTGGACTATCTACATCTCGCGCTAGCTCTTACTCCTAAACACCCAACAAAGTACTACATTGGATCATTCTCTCAGGTTACGGTTCATTTTCCCTTTACCTACACATAAACCGAATAGTCTGGCATATTCTTTACAGATTCTCCTGTCCTCATACACCTGACAACACTGAGATTTCCTAACAATTCTTCTTCATCCAAGGGGTTAACTACTGGACTGTAATTGTTCAGTGGTCATTTTCCTCTTGTTAAGGGTAGAAGAGAGTCTCTAGCTATGGTAAATAGCTCTTCCAGGAGAAGGACACTCCAAAATCAAACTATTGTTCTCTAGTCTTGGGTAGTGCCACAGCCTCTGTATCATGGTCTTCCACTGTCTTGGGTAGAGTTCTCTTGTTTGAGGGTACATTCAGACACACTTTTCTATCCTACTTCTCTACTTTTTTTATAGTTTATATATGAAAGATCTATTTTAATGTTGTTACTGGTTTAAAAGTATTTTATTTTACATGTTCATTACTTCTTCTGTAGTTTATTTATTTAGTTGTTTCCTACCCTCACTGAGCTATTTTTCCCCGTTGAAGCCCTTGGGCTTATAGCATCCTACTTTTTAAACTAATGTTATAGCTTAGCTAATAATAATATTAATAATAATAATAATAATAATAATAATAATAATAATAATAATAATAATAATAATAACCTTCAAATCTTCTACATTACAACACTATTAATTCTTCCACGCGTTCCTTTCCAGTCTATGCACTATACATGCATTTTCCTGTATAATTTCAAAGTTTATCAATTTGGTCTAAACTCAAAATATTCTTCTTCTATCAATCCTTGTTTATCTCTCACTTTCTTTATCTCGATACACCTCCACCGGTATAAAAGTTCTTATATGAAATGTGCATTCATATGGATTTTTACATTTGATAGATTACGAACCATTCTGGTTTAATCTTGTAATTCTATCCAATACGACCGTGAATACTAATGAAACCTTTTTTTTTCAGGTCAGTCCAAACAACTGGAATTCCCTCAGTAAGTAATATTTTACTGCTTATTCCTAATATTATTATATCAATCTATTGAAACTATCAACGTAAAAATCAAGGAAGGTATTATAAAGTAAGCGAATCTTTGATCAATGAACAAATAACAAGTAGCCAATGATTTTTCTCATTTATTCTTTTTTTTAAGTTTTTTCTAGTTTATATGGGAAATATCTATTTCATTGTTGTTACTGTTCTTAAAATATTTTATTTCAATTGTTAATTACTTCTCTTATTTCCTCTTTTCCTTTCCTCACTGGGCTATTTTCCCTGTTGGAGCCCCTAGGCTTATAGCATCCTGCTTTTCCAACTAGGGTTGTAGATTAGCAAGTAATAATAATAATAATAATAATAATAATAATAATAATAATAATAATTCTGTTAATTAGACCGTTGTCGCAGGGGCATGCATGGGATCTGTTCAATATTAATACCATTATGTCTATTATAAGATGCCAGAGAACGTGTTAGGGTGACACAACCTAAATGTCAATATTGACTAATCATAGATAACCCTCTACTACTA
>NC_090730.1:148225428-148230428 GCF_036898095.1 Palaemon carinicauda
ACACACACACACATATATATATATATATATATATATATATATATATATATATATATGTATATATGCACACACACACACACACACACACATATATATATATATATATATATATATATATATATATATATATATATGTATATTTATATATATACATATATATATATGTATATGAAAGATCTTTTATAATATTGTTACTTTTCTTAAAATATTCTATTTCAATTGTCCATTATATGTCTTGTAATTTATTTATTCCCTTATGTCCTTTCCTCATTGGGCTCTTTTTTCCAGTTGGAGCCCTTGGGATTCTTCCATCCTGCTTTTCCAACTAGGGCTGTAGCTTAGCTAGTAATAATCATCATTATCATCATCTCCTACACCTATTAACGCAAAGGGCCTTAGTTAAATTTCGTCATTCCTCTCTATCTTGAGCTTTTAATTCAATACTTCCCCATTCATCATCTCGTATTTCACGCTGCATAGTCCTCAGCCAAGTAGGCCTGGGTCCCAGCTCTTCTACTGCCTTGTGGAGCCCTGTTGAAAGTTAGGTAAACTATCTCTCTTGGGGAGTGTGATGAGCATGTCCAAACCATCTCTATCTACCCCTCACAATGATCTCATCCACACATGGCACTCGAATAATTTCTCTAATAGATTCATTTCTAATCCTGTTCTGCCATTTAACTCCCAATATTCCTCTGAGGGCTTTAGTCTCAAATCTACAAAATTTATTGGATATTGTTTCATTGTCATACCACGACTCATGTCCGTACAGTATCACCTATTTCACTGAACTGATATATAGCCTGAGTTTTTTATGTAATTTCAGGCGATTTGATTTCCAAATTTTACCTAACCTAGCAATTGTCTAGTTTGCTTTTTTCAATCTTTCATTAAACTCAAAAAATTCTAAAGATCCTGTATTAGACATCAGTTCCTAAATATTCAAATGATTCCACCTCATTAATCCTTTCTCCTTCCAATAATATTTCATCCTCCATTGCATATTCCGTTCTCATCATCTTTGTCTTTCTTCTATTTGTCTTGAGCCCAACCTCCTGTGATATTTCATGCATTCTAGTAAGCAAGCTTTGCAAGTCCAGTGGTGTTCTGCTAATAAGGACAGCGTCATCAGGATACTCTAGGTCAGTTAATTTCCTGTTATCAATCCAGTCCAATCCTTCTTTACCCTCCCCAACTGTTCTATGGATTACAAAATCCACGAGGAGGATAAACAACATAGGTGACAACACATTCCCTTAGAGTACTCCACTCTTCACAGGAAATTCATTTGATAGGACTCCACCAACATTAATAATAATAATAATAATAATAATAATAATTCAATATATACCAAATTCATTTGAACTTTCGTTAAACGGATATTGATTTACATCATGCCTCACTTCCCTCTTTCTTTATTTCTAAATTGTGCTGATGTTGTTATTGCATCTCACATCACCATTAAGTTAACACCTTTACTGTGTTTAACTTCGCAAGTGAGTATATCGTTAGTTTCATGATGTTAAGAACATTTTACTTCGTTCAAGAATTGGTTCTTCGTTTGGTATAATACTAATCACTTGATGAATCTAAAGACGTTCACTGGTTATGAGGTTACGAATAATGGGAGATTACCTAACAAGAGAGAGAGAGAGAGAGAGAGAGAGAGAGAGAGAGAGAGAGAGGAGAGAGAGAGAGAGAGAGAGAGAGATGGCCCCTTAGTATCTAGCAGGATGACTCAGAGTAAATCTTCCTCCTTAAGAAAGGATTAGTCTATGATTTCACTAACCACTGAGGACGTTCATGATCCCGGGAAGGGAAGCTGGGATCTTAACTATCAAACTTTGTACATTGTACCATGTACTTTTGTAGTCAGCTACACTAATAATAGCTGTGCCCACAAATGACTCAAAGTGAGTAGTCAATTGTAGCTTATAATCCAAAAATTCGTTATAGACAGCAACAGGGTTGCCAGGTTGGCCTTTTACTGACCAAAAACTCAAAATGTGGCTTTTTTCGTGGTAGATACCTAGATTTGGCCTTTTTGAAATTGGTTAGCCTTAAATGCTATAATTTCGGCTTTTTTCTACCATTAGGTTGGCCTTTTAAAGCTGCAGTTCATCAGACGTTGGCCTTTTCTCATTTGGAAACTGGCAACGCTGGGTCACAAGAAGTCAATGTCGATGGCAAAATTAGAGTCGCGCATATGTTGTTCGTGTGATATTGTGATATTCCCTAGCCCTAGACCAACACGCACCACTTCAATTTTCACATCGGCATATCAAAACAATTCGCTACTTGCTGCAAATTCTGGCATCAAGATGATAAACAATGGTGGAGAATTTATGTGTAACCGCCCACGGAATAGATAGTTAATGGGTATGAGAATGTCCGGGGTGGGGGGTGGGGGGGTTATGGAGAGTGGAGGTAGTGATTCTGGTCGACCAATTGTCAGGTAGGGCGGCAATGACTTCTTAACCTCTGAGATTAAAGAATCCATTCAGGAAATTATAAGCCGCAGGGAGTAGCAGTACCTCCCGAGACTTGCATTTCGAGGAAGAGTTTTCTGTCACTGATAGACCATTTGATGTCTTAGGGCAATATTTCTTGTTCTTGGTGTTGTTTTACTCTTCTTTATCATCGCGATGGATATTCTTAGACCAGGCTAATTCTTGTGCTAAAATTACGCCGGCTTTAGTATATTTCTTGAGGTCAGTCACTCTGCGTTTCTGTAGTGGTAATATCGGGGTGTTTTATTACATTTATTTGCGTATCTTAGGAAATTTAGATTCAGAGCCAAAGTATATTTGCTTCTTCATATATCGCTGCTTTCAAAATTCACCTATTCGACTATCATTATTGTCTATTGTGAAGTTTTCGTCAATTACTATAAATTAAATTTTATTACATCATTCACGTACTTAATTTACTAATGTCATACAGTATACTATAAGTTCATTGAAAGTTGGAAAAATTTTATGAATATAAACAATAATGACTTATAGAATTAACTCAACCGTTTCAGCCATAATGTTTGTTATCAGTAAAGAAATAAGAGAGAGAGAGAGAGAGAGAGAGAGAGAGAGAGAGAGAGAGAGAGAGAGAGAGAGAGAGAGAGAGAGAGAGAGTTATGACGTGAATGAGTTGACTGATGGACATCTAGAGAGAGAGAGAGAGAGAGAGAGAGAGAGAGAGAGAGAGAGAGAGAGAGAGAGAGAGAGAGAGAGAGTTATGACGTGAACAAGTTGACTGAGAGAGAGAGAGAGAGAGAGAGAGAGAGAGAGAGAGAGAGAGAGAGAGAGAGAGAGAGAGAGAGAGAGTTATGAAGTGAATGAATTGATTGATGGACATCTACAGAGAGAGAGAGAGTTATGACGTGAATGAGTTGACTTATGGACATCGAGAGAGAGAGAGAGAGAGAGAGAGAGAGAGAGAGATGAGATGAGAGAGAGAGAGAGAGAGAGAGAGACGAGAGAGAGAGTTATGACGAGAATGAGCTGACTGAGGGTAGTCTAGATAAAATCAATTTCTCAATGTCAAATCACCGTAAAATAAAAAAAAAAGTTATGATAAACAAGGGTGTGTGGGCGTATAATGACTATTTCATGGACGAACCAAAAAAGAAAAAAAATAGGAAAAGAGAAAAACATACGAAATTAGGAAAAAGAGATTATGTCAATTACGCCTGTTCCTGTTATGAAATAATCTCTGCTGTATGACGTTTTGTCTTGGAAATTACGTAAGGATACGCAAAAAAAAAAAAAAAAATAATGAACAGTATTCGGACCGCTTGGAAGAAAGATGAAAGAGATGAAAAAGAGGAATAATAAAGAATGCGATTTAACGAATGAAGGAAATGAAGGATATTACAAAGAGGAATAATAAAAAAACATGATTTAACGAATGAGGGAAAATGAAAGAAATTAAAAAGAGGGATAGTGAAGAATATGATTTAACGAATGAGGAAAAAAGGAAGAAACTAAAAAGAGGGATATCAAAGAACATAATTTAACGAATGAGGGAAAATGGAAGAAATGAAAAGAGGAATAATAAAGAACATGATTTAAACGAATGAGGGAAAATGAAAGAGATGAAAAAGAGGATACTAAAAAAACACGATTTAACGAATGAGGAAAAATGAAAGAAATGAAAAAGAGGGATAATAAAGAGTATGATGTAACGAATGAGGAAAAATGGAAGAGAATAAAAAGAAGGGTAATAAAGAATACGATTTAACGAATGGAGGAAAATGAAAGAGATTAAAAAGACGGATAATAAGGAACATGATTTAACGAATGAGGGGAAAAAGAAATTAAAAAGAGATAATAAAGAATACAATTTACGAATGAGAGAAGTGAAAAATATTACAAAGAGGGATTTCAAAGAACACGCTTTTAAACAAATGAGGGAAAAAAGAAATTAAAAAGAGATAATAAAAAATACGATTTAAAGAATGAAGGAAAATGAAAGATATTACAATGAGGAATAATAAAGAACATGTTTTAAAGAATGAGGGAAAAAAGAAATTAAAAAGAGATAATAAAAAATACGATTTAACGAATGAAGGAAAATGAAAGATATTACAAAGAGGAATAATAAAGAACATGATTTAAGGAATGAGGGAAAGTGAAAGAAATTAAATAAGAGGAATAATAAGAATACGATTTAACGTATGAGGGGAAAATTAAAGAAATGAAAAGAGGAATAATAAAGAACATGATTTAACGAATGAGGGAAAATGAAAGAAATGAAATAAGAGGAATAATATAGAATACGATTTAACGAATGAGGGAAAATGAAAGAGACGAAGAAGAGAAATAACAAAGAACATGATTTAACGAATGAAGGAAAATGAAAGAATTAAAAAGAGGGATAATACGGAATACGATTTAACTAATGAGGGAAAATGAAAGAAATGAAAAGAGGAATAATAAAGAACACGATTCAAGGAATGAATGAGAATGAAAGAAATGAAAAAAAGAGGAATAATAAAACACGAT
>NC_090730.1:148245428-148250428 GCF_036898095.1 Palaemon carinicauda
ATATCAGCAGCCATTGCCTAACGCTCCTTGGTCTTAGCTTGGGAGGAGAGGGGGCTTAGGCGCTGATTATATATATATGGTCAGTCTCTAGGGCATTGTCCTGCTTGATAGGGTAATGTCACTGTCCTTTAGCTCTGCCATTCATGAGCGGTCTTTAAACCTTTAAACCATTAATAGTTTTTTCTTCTTAAAGCAGCTTAGAGTATCTGAACGACGCGAACGTGAATAAACAATTCACTGATCATACCATGTTGTTGATACTATGCTCACATGGATAAAATGGGCGTAGATGATTGATTTTTCTCTGGGGATAGGCATTTTCCCTCAGTGAAATCTATATGAGAATCCCCACATACCGAAATCTAAATGAGAATCACCACATACCGAAATCTATATGAGAATCACCACATACCGAAATCTAAATGAGAATCACCATAACCATGCAAGGTATCACGTAGTTGAAAGCAAAAGGATGATCATCTCTCCTTGAAGTTTCCTGATGCCATCCAGTTATGGGATTTTTACTTTATTGTATATATCTTTTGGCCTCTCATTAAGGCGTTAGGAGAAAATCTGGTTAGCTTTATAAACTGGGTTATTTATAGCCTTGGGAACGTTGCATTTACTGAGATATGATAAATAAAGATGGATGGATGGTATAGAAATTGTTTTTTTTTTATTTACCGAAAACTTGTGGTTTGTGATAAACCTAATAACTATTATATACTGGAAAGGAATTTTGATAAACCTAATTACTAATATACAGTATACTGGAAAGGAATTGCGCTCGTGTGTGTGAATGTTTATCACTGTGTACAAGTGCTTCTGCGTGTTGGCTATAGAAATACAGTCACCCTGCCGCCATTCAGTCCAAAAGGTTATCATTTGATATCTGGCCAAGAAATAATTACGTCACATATAACAATAAAATACATTTTAAAAGTTTTGGATCTTTTACTTAGTTACCAGCTTCCGTTGCTCAATCAATAAAAATAAATACCAAGGACTTCATTTGTTCTTCTTCAAATGGAAATATTTAAAAGACAGTGAAAAGGCTGTATTTCTATCTCCTAAAGCAGAAATTATATAATGAGAAAAAGGGAAAAATTAACAAATTTATTGGTGATTATCAAGTCTTCCAATAAAGTATTTTTGAGAATTGACGTTTATTTTACTTTTTTCTATTATAGTATATATATATATATATATATATATATATATATATATATATATATATATATATATATATATACACACATATGTGCGTGTGTGTTCTTCAAACGGTGTATAAGAACTGGTATTTTACCCTTGAAATTTCGTCATAAATTTCTGTATTGCAACAACATCTGAGAAGAAAAACATAAGAAGGATAAGAATTTGTTTTTTAAAAGATTAGTTTTCTCGCATCCAATGAATATTCAGCCGTATTTGATAATCAGATTTGAATGTGAGTTACCACGTACTATTACATAGAGATATAGAACACTATCATTTAATATTCTTATCTATGACATTGCAAATGCTTTGAAGAATGTTTTCTTCACTCTCTCTCTCTCTCTCTCTCTCTCTCTCTCTCTCTCTCTCTCTCTCTCTCTCTCTCTCTCTCTCTCGTCTTCTAATTACGCAGCTTGACTCAGTTCTCTGTCCCTCTCTTGTGTAAGAGCCATAACCAGACTTCTACAAACATTCCAGCTTGTTTTTATATTATGCAGATTTACTCTTAATTCACTCTACAAAAAAAAAAAAAAAAAAAAAAAAAAAATTAGCGTCATCTTGGTATTCTTTTAAATACCTTATAAATAATAACTAATTTACACAAAGATAACTTTTGGTATATATCCTTAAAATAAAACTGGTCATTTTTTGGACATAAAACCATGGGTGACAAAAGAAAGGAAGACATTTAATAAATAAATGAATAACAATAAAGAAAAAATGAGAGAGAGAGAGAGAGAGAGAGAGAGAGAGAGAGAGAGAGAGAGAGAGAGAGAGAGAGAGAGAGAGAGAGAGAGAACATGATATGCATGATTCAGGCACAACAAAATTTCCATTAAATGCTGAACAAACGAAGAGACACTCGCATCTAAATGAGTTAGGGAATTAAGATTAGGATATGTTTATCATTATTATTATTATTATTATTATTATTATTATCATCACTATTGTTGTTGCTGTTGTCATTGTTATTTCTGATATCTTTATCAATATTACAGTTATCATTACTAATCAGTTTTCTTATCAATACTTTATTACAGTTATCATTACTATAATCAGTTTTCTTATCAATACTTTATCATACACTTTTACCTTATAATGTATTTGCTTTGTATCCATTATATTTAATATATATTTTATACATTGTAATTAATGTATATTTTATTCTATTCATTTATTAAACATTAATAAAACATTATTTTCTTCCCGATGTTAAGAGTCGAGTTTGACTCATTGTGCTGGTTAAACTCCCCATTTAATAATAGTAACAACAATCTTAACAATATTGTTATTTTTAAAACAATTTATCAAACAGATTTTTCACGAAATGTAGCACCACTTAACATCATTCTGGCTCATGGACTGAAGCATTAAACTGTCCTGAAGCCTAAAATGAAATTCACAACTACGTTCACATTTTTGTTTCTCTGCGCAAACAAACACATCTGTTGAAACTTTTAATTTTACATCAGAACGCCACCTTGCGCTAGATTTGTTACGGTGAAAAGTTTGCTGTTTTATTTGGAATATTTGAATATCATGAAAGAGGTTACTACTACTACTACTACTACTACTACTAATAATAATAATAATAATAATAATAGTAATAATAATAATAATAATAATAATAATAACAACAACAATAACAACAACAACTACAACAACAACAACGACAATAATAATAATAATAATAATAATAATAATAATAATAATAACAGTATAATGTATGAAAATATCTTTAAAAGATAACGTCAACCAGACAAACACCACAGTTTTAATCTGCAACAGCGATGCCTTCCCCTTAAGGCAAGGGATTTCGTACTGATATCTTGAAAGTGGGGCAGCTCTTATGATAGTGATGTGGGCATAATGTACTTGCAATACTCTATTGACAAATACCAAAGTTTTATTTGCAACAAAGGGAAATGGGGATATCTACAGATGCATTAAAAGTGAAGCAACTTCTGTAACAGAGATAAGAAGAAAGAGCAGAGACAATAAGCAGTTGACAAATATCAGAGACTCTTTTATCTACCACACAGGTGCCACGCCCCATGAATAGGGCGAAAGCAGCTTGGTGCTGATGCCTTACAAAAAGAAGCAGCTTCTGTAACAGAGATGGGACTTTTCAATATAGAAAATAGGTTATTGGTAGATAGAGTTTTTATCAACAATAAAGTTGCCTGTTTCAGAAAACGGTAAAAGTTAATTTGTTTTGGTGCTGATGTCTTAGTGATCCAGCATCTGTAACAGAGCTGAGAGCAACAAATAGAGACAATAGAGTGACAAATGTCCCAGTTTTAAATCGGTAACAGAGATGCCTCCCTCAAAAGAAGGTAGAAGTGAGATTACAATAATGCCCTAAGAAGGGTCAGTGTTTTTTTTTTTTTTTTTTTTTTTTTTTTTATAAAAATACATAAAAAAAAAACCCACAAGCACGCCAAGTTATTGACCAAATAGACACAAAAATGACTAAAAATGGAGCAGTCTTTTTTAACATAAATGAGAACATAGATAGGGGACAGAATTTTTAGCTGTCACATAAGTGTTTTCACCAAAAAATGGTCCTAAAGGCATAACTTTTCATCCATAACATAGATGTGTCCTTCAGTGAAGGGTATAAATGACATTAACATTGATGAATGAAAAAGTTAATGAACACCACTCACAGATTGACAGCAATAAGCAAAGAGAGGCTACTTGGAAAAATAAAAAAAATCTTTTCAATATGTTGTAGAGTTTTCTTCCCAAAATGATAGACTGAAATGGCACTAGTCCTTTAAAAAGAGAGGCACTATCTTTATAAGAGATAGGAGCACAAAAGATGGATTTTATACAGAGAAAAGGGACATAATATGTGTCTTACCTAAATTTGGGCAAAGATGACATGGCACTGGTGCCTTAGAAATTAAGGCAACCTTTGTAATAAAGCTGAGAGCAGCAAAGAGGGATGATAGGCTACTGACAAAATTAATGCTCCTGTTTTATTCTGTATTAACCAATACAGAGGATGTGTCACTTATCAAGGCATCTATGCCATGTTACTTTTAAATTTTCAATGAGAAGATTTCTTAATTAGATGAAAAAATTTGCACTTGTTGTTTTTCGAACCTCTGTTACAAAACAAGTCATTTTCTTTTCAACTGTCCACTTGGACAGTTTTGGGGAACAAAGGGAATAGATGATATTTTTTGAAAATAAAAAAGTGACAAAGCTTCTTCTGCCAGGTGGTATTAGTTTTGGATTTTTCTTAATGATTTTGTGCCTCTGAGGCCATTCAGCACCCAAGTGACACGGAGGGGGGGGGGGACCCTGCAGTTATGATGTGAAAAAAACCTTGAAATATTTTATTTTAATTGTTCATCAATCCTCTTGGCTATTTTTCCTCGTTGATGCCTTTGGGCTTACAGCATCCTGCTTTTCCAACTAAGGTTGTAGTTTACCTAGTAGTAGTAGTAGTAGTAGTAGTAGTAGTAGTAGTAGTAGTAGTAGTAGTAATAATAATAATAATAATAATAATAATAATAATAACAATAATAATAATTGATGTAACGAAGAACGAAATAAAGCATGTTATAGATGCGAGCCGAAAGAACGCTGCAAAGACACTTAATCATTGCCAACAGTACACCACCTGAGGTCCACTAACAGCACTCAACCTCCTCCATTGCAGGAGGTATTAGTAATAAGGCAAGGATGTCTTAAAAGTGGGTCACCTTATGTAATTGAGCTGAGAACAAGTAATCCATCAATTCCACTTCTTCATTTTGTTATTAGACATTCCT
>NC_090730.1:148257928-148262928 GCF_036898095.1 Palaemon carinicauda
GATCACTGGATCTGATAATATATTGGTTTATTTCCTCACGGTGATTGGAATTGCAATAAATCCCCATTGTACTGCAATTTATGAACATTGCAAGTAAAAAAAATTGCTGGTGGCCGATGTGGTAACGTCCCTGACTGATGATCGCCAGACTGGGGTTTGAGTCTTGCTCCCACTCGTTAGTTCCTTTGGTCCCTGCAACCTCATCATTGTTGTGAGCTAAGGATTGGGGAGGGGGGTTTGGGTGGAGCCTTTCATCAGCAGCCATTGACTGGCCCTCCTTACTCCTAGCTTGGGTGTAGAGGGGGCTTGGGCGCTGATCATGTATATGGTCAGTCTCTAGGGCATTGTCCTGTTCAATTGGTCAATGTCACTGTCCCTTGCCCCAGCCATTCATGAGCGACCTTTAAAACCTTTAAACCCAATGAAAAAAGCGGAAGAATGTAAAATGAGTCAATATATTATATGAAATTAGGGAAAACAGAAATCGAAGAAGATTGCAAAGTTAGGTATTTGATAAATAAAGTCGGTCACCAAATGGGATTTCTGTTATATATAAGGAGTTATGAAAGATCTGTTTTAATGTTGTTGCTGTCCTTAAAATATTTTATTTTAAATGTTCATTACTTCTCATATAGATTATTTATTTCCTTAATTCCTTTCCTCCCTGGGCTATTTTTTCCTTGTTGGAGCCCTTGAATTATAGCATACTGCTTTTCCAACTAAGGTTGTAGCTTAGCTATTAAAAATAATAATAATAATAATAATAATAATAATAATAATAATAATAATATAGTTTGAATAATAATAATAATAATAATAATAATAATAATAATAATAACAATAACAACAATATGGTTTGAATAATAATAATAATAATAATAATAATAATAATAATAATAATAATAATAATAATACTATGGTTTGAAGGATTGAAGAGAAAAAAAAAAGATTTTAGGAAAGTCATCCTACTGAAAGTGATCTCCGACCGTTCCCTTAAAAGCAAACACTGCCCGAGAGACACGAGATGCTAGAAAACAACAGAGCAATCGCCTAAACAAACAAACAAACATCTCCCATTTAGCAACCGGTTTAGTATTACACGTGTGCATTAAAATTCCTTCCTCCTCCATCTGCAGAGCGATAAGTCAAAGTCATTAGCGGGGCATTACAGCTCCTGCAGGACCCCCTTAAAATGTCGCCTCTCTGTCTACTTCTCTCCAATTCTACGTCATTTATGGCCCTCTGTTTTAGGCTTTACGATAGAGGAAGAGACCATGAGTTTACTTCAGCTTTATGGCTTCCGTGGGGGTCGGTTTATCCTTACCAATAGGAAAAGGGAACAATTCTGTAGTGTAGGGATGTTTGTGTTGAATTTCAACAGAGAGGTGCCCTCTTCAAAGCTACTGTCCAAACTTGTATATTATTATTATTATTGTTATTAGTAGTAGTAGTAGTAGTAGTAGTAGTAGTAGTAGTAGTAATAGTAGTAGTAGTAGTAGTAGTAGTAGTAGTAGTAGTAGTATTACAAGTTAAGTTACAACCCTAGCTGGAAAAGCAGGATGTTATTAGCTCAAGGGCTCCAACAGGGAAAAATAGCCGATTGAGGAAAGGAAACAAAGAAATAAATAAACTACAAGAGAAGTAATGATCAATCAAAAGGAAGAATTTTAAGAACAGTAACGTTATATTAGGTATAGATAAACTACAGTCATTAAAGTCATCCCATAAATTAATAGTCATTTGCATTAACGAAATCGACTGTTCAGCATTGTGCATCCTTTTGGGTAATAATAATCTCTATTAAGAATTTAAATTACTCTTAAAGTTAATAGTTTCAGAAGGCGTAGATTGTACCATTAAACTCCAATTTCCTAAAGTATACAGAATAAGTATTTAGATTAATTAAGGAAAAGAAACTGGTCCAGAAACTTGTATTAAACAAGGCTGATAGTCAAAGTAGTCTTAAAGTCTGGATTAAATCAAGCTGAGAGACAATTTTCTTTTTAAACAACACAGGATGTTTCCTAAAATATGTATTATAAGAGAATTTCTCGCAGATTGTCGCTTATGCGCTTGGGAAATCGCAGCTCCTGCTATGACGTCACTTAGTCGACCAGATCGTTTCAAGGATTCGGTCGACCCTTCTGGGCACTTCTGGCCAGAAACGGTTTCTATGCAACTCTGCAGCCGGTCGTAGAAACCGGTTTGACTTTTATAGACTTCACCCAATAATTGTTACTTTTGTTTTGTTAACCGTTTGTTTTTCGTACATTTCAAACCTAATGATTCTAGCACTGTCTGGTGCGCAAAGTAAAAAGATTTTGCGGGAAAAGGTGGGTGTGAGATTTCGCCTTCAAGATGATGTAACATCGGAAGATGACGAGGAGTTTGTTGTTATGGTTTACCAAGTTTCCATACATGGGCATTACTTTACTTATTTTACTTTAAGGGCTGTTTTCCTGGTCGTATTTGGAAACCCTATGCTCTACAAGACCTAAAGCATCTGTTTGTCGTATAAAGTCTTAGGTATTTAGAGTATCACACAACATATTCCACATTGATCGTCAATTTCACATTAGCGAAGCACTTAGAAAACAAGAAAGTCTTCAGTTTCTTCTTGAAAGCATTAATATCTTCAGTGTTTCGGATGTCTAGTGAGAGTTTGTCGTATAGTTCGTGTGGGGATGTGAAGATTGCTAGACGTGAACCGTTAAGCCAGAATCACATAGGAAGTGAGGCGACACGAGGCACGGAAACACCGAAATGCTAGACATCTCACATCACATGTCATCCTGTCACATAGGTGTAGGCGTGTGCTCACCTTTGTCACTTGACAAGATGGATTCCTTGGCTGATGTTGCATTAGTTTTACTGAATAAGCAAGGAAAAAAAGCTGTTGTTGCCATGAACGTTTTCTATTGAGGAATAGGAAAGGAGAATAAAAAAGAAAAAAATCTGCTAACTGATGAAATATAGATAGAAAAATTTTAATCATTTGAAATTGTCATACAAGACTTACGAGGAAATAAGGAAAAACTACAAGGAGTTTAAGAACAATAACAACATTAAAATAAATATTTTATATATAAACTATAAAAAACTGGAAAATAACAAGAGGAATAGAAACAAGATAGAATAGTGTGCCCGAGTGCACTCCTCAAGCAAGAGAACTCTAACCCAAGACAGTGGAAGACCATGGTGCAGAGGCTGTGGCACTACCAAAGACTAAAGAAAAAATATTGATTGTCAATATTGGTAGCTTTTTTTTTTTTTTTACCAAATTAATATCTTGAATAAATAGGACAATTGATACTCTACTGACCCACAATTTCAAAAGAAAAAATGAACAAATCTAATCCACAAGATCATTTATTACCCTCTTCCCCCTCAGACGACCGTGACAGAAAGCAATAACAGTACAGCATTACGTGTCTTCCAGTACTATCGAATGACTAGAGAAAAGCAAGTACGAAAGAAATGTTTCTTTGTTCTAGATATTATGCTACAAAGCTCTAACGCAGCGGGGTTTTTAGATAATGGTTTTGTGGCATTATCTAGACGAAATCCTTTTATTATTAGACATTAATTTCCCTCCGTAGAAATGACAGTGTTTCAAATAATGGCTTTGTCATATAAATTTTCTTTTCTATTGTATTATCATTTCCTTAAAGGTCGTACCAGCGGAGCACAATATGGCGCCAGTGCCAATGAAGGATGACGACCTTTCTAGCGATCCATTCCTGGGTTTTAGTTATTTGTCTCGCCCTACAAGTCATATTGGGGCGAGTCTCTGGAAGGATTATTAGTAACTAACCTTATCCATTTACGATTTCACTTAGAAGATTCCCTTCCGAAAATCCTTGCAGTACATTGGATCCTTCTCTAGTTTCGGCTCATTTTCCCTTTACCTATACATATATCGAACAGTCTGGAATGCTCCTTGCACATCCTCCTTTGTCCTCATACACCTGATAACACTAAGCTGACATAAAAATTCTTCTTCACTCAAGGGGTTAACTACTGCAATGTAATTTTTCAGTGGCTACTTTCCATTTGGTAAGGGTCGAATATATTCTCTAGTTATGATAAGCAGCTCTTCTAGGAAAGCACTCCAAAATCAATCCATTGTTCTCTAGTCTTGGGTAGTGCCATAACCCCTGCATCATGGTCTTCCACTACCTTGGGTTAGAGTTCTCTTGCATGAGGGTACACTCAGGCTTACTATTCTCTTTCCTTATTTCCTTTCCGCACTGGACTAGTTTTTCCGTGTTGGAGTCCTTAGGCTTATAGCATCCTGCTTTCCCAGCTGCGGTTGTAGCTTAGCAAGTAGTAATAATAATAATGTGGTTTTCTTTAGACATGCTAGCCATAGCTCGGAGTCTACGGTCGTTGGTCTGGAGCAAGGGACAATAACACCCACTGGAATCTGATGCAGTAATGTTCGATGGAGTCATTCATTTATAATGGGTTAATCTTGCCTCTAAATTATCACTTTAATTTTGTCTTTGTGGTGCAGTCATCATGTTGCTCAAAAGCTATCGAGATTTACTCCCCTTGGCATCGGTGCTGCCAATTTTATGTATCACTCAGTCAAAATTAATTTGCTGTTTGTTTTCCCCCATTACATAGTAATATCGACCTAATTTATTAATTAGGATTAATTTGTTGATTGTAGCTGAATTATTTACGGTATAGTATTGAATAAATTTCATTCCCTGTTTGAAACTAATCAGTGGTAATTTGTTAACACGAAATTAAATCCTGAAAATAATATGTCTGCTCATCGTATAGATTCATTGACATAAGAATCCTGACTCGTGATATTCAAAGCCTTAATTAAAGAGATCAAGTTTGAGCGTAGGGTCAACGCATCGACCTTTTAAGAACAACAAAGCGTTAGAGGAAACTAAAACACCTATGCAGTCAATAGGATAATAAATCTTATCTTACGTTACATTTTTGCTTTTTGTAAAAATATACTTTGTTTCACTGATATTAAA
>NC_090730.1:148265428-148282928 GCF_036898095.1 Palaemon carinicauda
TAAATGAAAGGGGAAAACAAAATCTGCAGAGGAGAAAAGTTACTTATAAAATGTGTAGTAAGAAGAATTGATGGATTGATAATAGTAGTGATATGTAGACGGACTGGTTAAAATGTTAGCATAAAGGTAAAAGCAAGGGTCAGAGGATTTTGAAATGGTTCAGTCGTGTGGAAAGAATGGGCAATAATAGATTAGTGTGTGATTAAAAAAATACTGGGATGTACGTTGAGAGGAAGGCTTAAAACAGTTTGAATGGATAGGATGAATCTTATTTAAAGGCTTAAAAGCCGCTCATGAATGGTAGAGCCAAGGGATAGCGACAATGCCCTAGCTAGCAGGACAATGCCCATGAGACTGACCATATATCCATATGATTAGCGCCGAAACCCCTCTTCACCCAAGCTAGGACGAGGGAGGGTAAGGCAATGACTGCTGATGACTCGGTAAGTAGACCGATAGGCTCCCCCAAAGCCCTTATCCTTAGGTCACAAGGATGGCGAAGTTACAGACCCTACAAGAAACTATCGAGCTTGAGCGTGACTTGAACCACGGTCTGACAGATTGCCTGGCAGGGATGTTTCCAATAGGCCTTGAAAATTTGTAAAAAAATTTTGCAATGACGAGATGAACAACGCAGTGTTTATAAGAGTTTTTGACGTACTGCTTATAAGCCTTGTGTAGGTATATGAAGAAAATTATGCTGCGGAACTCTAACTGCATATAGAATTTGTCCACGATTCAGTAGTTATAGGATGAATGTGGCAATGACTGTATTTATATTTTCTAGAATGAATTAGTTAATAATCATATTTCGTCAAAGATAGGATAGCTTGAGAGAGAGAGAGAGAGAGAGAGAGAGAGAGAGAGAGAGAGAGAGAGAGAGAGAGAATCATATTTCGTCAAAGATAGGATAGCTTGAGAGAGAGAGAGAGAGAGAGAGAGAGAGAGAGAGAGAGAGAGAGAGAGAGAGAGAGAGAGAGAGAGAGAGAGATTTAGCACAAATCTAGATGGCTGGTTTCTAAAGACCAGAGTGAGTAAGTCTGTATGTTAATGTGTATCTCACAGAACTCCCGTTCCCTTTAGTGTCGCAAAGTTAAAATTTATGATCGCAGTTGGATTTTGCAAAAGTGCACAGAGGAGTCTTCTTACACATCGAGCTGACCTTGCTCTGCTACGCTAAATCGTGTGGGAAATATACATGTTTATTTGTAGGACTCGTACCCCTAAGAACAATAACATCAAGAGAAAAAGTTAACTTACGAATCCGGAGGAAATTGCCAAAAGAACAGTTCGAGGAACTAGCAATAGATCACAGACTTGAAAAGTAACTAGATGGGGGAAGCTGTTGAATAGCCGAGCGTGCTAGTAAGTTGGTGATAGCGTGATGCTGCTGTTAGTAGCTCGTTGAGTCATGAGAGCGAACCGCGCAGATGTTGATAGGGAGGACGAATTCCTCCATATTAGCCCGATTGCATCTTGAAATCGCCGTCGGATATGAACCCTTCTTCCCGGGATGCACTTTTCGCTTGATACCACTACCCGGAAAAGCCACTTGAGCAAAACTGTCGCCGTAGTTGCTGGCGTTTGAAGCAGGTCTCGTGTGTTATCCTTACTGTACTGTAATATATCCTTGTTTCAATCAAACTTTATATATATATATATATATATATATATATATATATATATATGTATATATATATATATATATATATATATATATATATATATATATATATATATATATATATATATATGCAGTTCTATTATGTAGATATTAACCCATTTAATAGTTGAAGAGAAAAACAATGTGGAAGTATTATCACCAACTTCCTTACTATTTTACATTTTAAAGGCTGCTCATGAATAGCAGAGGTAAGGGACAGTGACATTGCCCTTGTTAGCAGGACAATGCCCGGGATACTAATCATATATACTGTACATACGATCAGCGCTCAAGCCACCTCTCCACCCAAGCTAGGACCAAGGAGGGCCAGGCAATGGTTACTAATGACTCAGCAGGTACACCTATAAGCTCTCTCAAACTCCCATCCTTAGCTCACAAGGATGGTGAGGGTGCATATGTAACAAGAAACTATCGAGCGGAACTCGAACCCCATTCCGGCAGAACGCCAAGCAGGGTCGTTTCCAATAGGCCACCACAACCCGTGATATCGAAGTCTCATCATCAGCAATATTGACCTCCCCTTATTAGCATTGCTCCATTTAGTTCTGTTTTGAATGGGGACGCGGAATACCTGAGTGTTAAGGCTCTGGCTAGAGCTGATTCTTTTTAATGATTACATTACTGCGTTGGTCTCGAGAGCTTCTTGGTTATAATATCATTTATCATTCTCTTCACATGTCCACACCATCGTAACTCAATCTGAGCGGCTCACAGACTGGCATTATTATATTTGTATCAATATTTCTCACTTTCTCATAACTTTGTTCTCATTTATTATGTAAATAACGAATTTCATCAACCTCTGCATTTTGCCCTTTCTTTTGATTTAATAAAGTTTGTGCCAGGTTCATTCATCCATCGTTAGCAACCATTACTCTTATGCATCTTTAATTATCTTGTGCCTTTCTATGTAAATTTACCTTTTCTTTCAAAAATGCACTTCGGAGATTATCATTGACGATAACAATTAGTATTGATAATGCCACACTACTACTAAGACTATGGCTTCAAAGAACATTCCTGCTCATGATAATGTTGCTAATAGCATTGTAGACAGAAATTTAAACATTTGAAAATAATGTTGTTTTCCTTAGACGGAAATCGATTACTATTGAGTTAATCAAGACAGAGATGCCTAATAGCAAGTAAGCAATGTAATAAGTCAATGAAGCATGCAGTTAACTGTTAGATCTCTCCTCGGATCACTTGAAGTAAATGAATGGGAACAGGTGGAGAATGTCGAAAAAAAAAGTCATGTAAAACCCTAGAGCAGAGAGAGAGAGAGAGAGAGAGAGAGAGAGAGAGAGAGAGAGAGAGAGAGAGAGAGAGAGAGAGAGAGAGTAAGGGATTCACTATTAAACCACTATAATTACTTGTTGACATTCCTCGCTCGCAAGAAGGATCTCTCAATGGATTCAGACTTTGGATTCCAGAAAAAAAATTGGTCTCTTAATGTTTTTGAAACTAAGTTTTTGTTTTTATTTCTATTGCAGGGATCGACGAGAAACAGTGTCGAGCGGGATCGGAGATCAGAGGTCGATAGAGGTAAGCTTTCGATAAGTCGAGTACGGATGTTCAGCTCTTTTAAAGAATTTTGGTGTCATGTTTGAAACATTTCAAATCTATTTAGTGACTCAAGGTTAAGATAAACAGATGAAAAAAGTATAAATGCACACACACACACACACACACGCGCGCGCATATATATATATATATATATATATATATATATATATATATATATATATATATATATATAAATGTATATGTATATGTATATATATATATGTATATATATATATATATATATGTATATATATATATATATATATATATATATATATACACAAACACATACTCTCAAATACATTATATATATATATCTATATATATATATATATACAGTATATAATATATATATATATGCATATATAATATAATATAATATATACATATATAATACATATATATATATATAATATATATATACACACATATATATATATATGTATGTGTGTGTGTGTTTGTGTGTGTGTGTTTATTAAGAGAGCTGTTTTAGGTAGGAGTAACAACATCGGGATCAAAATCATAAATTCTATTTGTTTTTGTTTTTATCATTCTTCTTCTTCATTGCTGATAATCTATAACCTCTTATGAACTCAGCCTTCCCCTTCTTATTTTTCATTTTATTATTCATAATTATCTATCTTATCTAATTATTTCCCTACTGTTACTTTGTATTTTTTTTATCATTCTTCTATCTCTTAATCCCTCTTCTCTCTTTTCAACTCGGACGAGAAAAGGGCGTGATCTCATTTTCATGTAACGCGTGTGGGCACTGGGCATAGCAGTATACCCTAATTTACTCCCAACACCTCTCTACCCAACCTCTCCTATCAACACCCTAAGCTGGCCCCGTCAGTACCCCACCTCAAGAGACAAATTGCTATAGTTTCAATTTACAATTGCACAACGAAGCATATACAAGTATACCTTATACTCGGAACAGATTCCTCTCCTTGTGGGGGCGATGTGTTATCGCTTACCTAATAAAAACCCCAAATGGAAAACCCGTTTGGCCAGGTGTGTTGTGCCGAGTGTACGCTTTCGGCCAGACAGCATGAAAATAAAAATAAAATGTTGTTTTGCTGCAAGCCATCAGTTATTGTACCTTTGATGGTCCTCGCTTCCAAGGGCCCCGTGTCCATTTTTAGCCATGATGGAATCTTTTCTTTTTTTCTTTGCAACTTGCGTGCGGTTATATCATGCATATTCTCCGCTTCTCTTTTTTTATCGGTTAGTTATTAATATCATTACAACGTTCTTTTCGTTTTGAGCTTTCAACGTAAATACATGCATACATTGAATAGATGCATACTGATATATAAGAATACAAATACTCAAAATGCTTTTAGAATAACAACCATTTCCCTTCAGGTAACTATTATTTTCAATATTAGAATTATATCTAAACATCAATACCTTGGCACAAGAAATAACCAGATTCATCAGTTCAAGGTCAGAGAAAATAATCGAGTTACAAAACCTATCCTGCAGAATATCTTCTGCCCATATTTGAAGGTCGTTTTAACCTTACCAAGGCCTCCCAAAGAGGAGAGTGAGAACTTTGTTCTACGAGTAATGCAAGCTGATAGAGAGAAAAGTTATCCGAATTGTAGCTATTGGAGGTTAAATTTCAATCATATTTTTTAGAATATTTACCTCTCTCTCTCTCTCTCTCTCTCTCTCTCTCTCTCTCTCTCTCTCTCTCTCTCTCTCTCTCTCTCTCTCTCTCTCTCTTTTTTTTTTTTTTTGCATCTAACATGCTAACATTCCTCAAGCTCATTAGATCAACACCACCACCAAATCCCATATTAAAGAAGAGGAGTAAGTAAAGATTACTCTATTAAAAGTTTAAAGGTCACTTATAAATGGAAGAGGCAAGGGACAGTGACAATGCCCTAGCAGGACAATGTCCGAGAGACTGACGATATATCCATATGATCAGCGCCAAAGGCCCCTCTCCATCCATGCTAAAACCAGGGAGAACCAGGCAATGGCTGCTGATAACTCGGCAGGTAGACATATGGGCTCCCCCAACTGAAAGAAATTATCGACCCTGAGCAGGACTCGAACCCCAGTCCAACAGATCACTAGGGAGGGACGTTTCCAATGGGCTATTACAACCCTTCTGAAAACGACTAAAACTTGAGACAGACCCCAGGAGTCTGATGCAAGTAGCCAATATGACGAATGGGAGACTTTAATAACTAATAATTACCTGCTTACTAAAGTAGGTAAATCCATACCAAACGCTATTGGCGATGACTTCTTTGCGCGAAAAAATGAGACAGAGAAGAAAGGAAATACAATTATACACCTTCGTGATCATGAAAGTTTTTTTTCCTATTTGAGAATGACGAGAAACTAAGATTTGGAAACCTAATAAGATAAATGAATATCAAACGGGGAAAGTTGATGGACGAGAGAAATACATAGAAGTTATTGCACGTGAGAAATACATAGAAGTTGATGCACGAGATAAATGCATAGAAATTAATGCATGAGAGAAATAAATAGAAGGTGCTGCACGAGAGAAATACATAGAAGTTAGTGCACTAGAGAAATAAATAGAAGTTAGTGCACGAGAGAAATATATTAGAAGTTATTGCACGAGAAAAATACAAAGAAGTTAATGCACGAGAGAAATACATAGCTGTTTACTATTACAACCAACACCATTATTACTATCATCACTAATCAAGCAAATATACTACAGCAATGTGTGACTTTAGCAATATCATCCACGATAAAGAACCCCCGTCTCTTAAAAACACACAAAAATAGACAACATGACACAAGATTAATCCAAAGGATCATAAATGTCACAGGAAAAAAAAACCCGTAGAATATATTTATCTAAAATTTCAACAGCTCGTAAAATGCCTCCGCAAGCGATAATGGTACGTGAAGGAGAGTGAGGTTCATCATGGAATTTCAAGATTATATGCTTTACAGCTTAAGAATAATAATCTCGTCTAATCTTATGTTAAAATTGCTTCTGGCCGGTTGCTGGGCGTATCTCGTAATCAGAGCCTTTATCCAAACAAAAAATAGTAATAACTGCTTATTATGGTTGAACGCAATGAAGGCTTTGCTTGTCTTTCTGCTTGGATCCTGTCGATGTCTATCGTGTGAGTGAATGTTTAATTTCTTTATAAAATATCTTTAACTGACGATAATAATTGCATTTAATGATGACAACATGACAATGATATGTGACACGGATTGACTTTTTTAAAAATCTTTATGACTTTGCAAAATAAAGTATGCAAATGAGTGGATTTTATGGCACATTTTTTTTCTGTTTTTCTTTTTTTGTTTAATTTCTTTCTTTATAAAATATCTTTAACTGACGATTATAATTGCATTTAATGATGACAACATGACAATGATATGTGGTACAGATTGACTTTTTCAAAAATCTTTATGACTTTGCAAAATAAAGTATGCAAATGAGTGGACTTTATAGCACGTTTTTTTTTTCGAGTAGAAATGATGAAGCTAGAAGCTAGAAGTATGGTTGTAAATATTTATTTTTTTTTCCTACACAAAAGATGTACTATCAAATTCCCTCATTTGCATACTTTTTTTTTTTTTTTGCAAAGCATAACGAATTTTTCAATGTCAATCCATGCAATATATCAATGACATGTTGTAAACATTTAATGTAATTATTATCAAAAGGGAAAATATTATAAACAGAAATTAAACAATCTCTCTCTCTCTCTCTCTCTCTCTCTCTCTCTCTCTCTCTCTCTCTCTCTCTCTCTCTCTCTCTCTCTCTCTCTCTAAGTCAATCCATGCAATATATAATTGTCATGATGTCATCATTAAATGTAATTATTACCGAAAGCACAAATATTTTATACAGAAATTAAACAATCTCTCTCTCTCTCTCTCTCTCTCTCTCTCTCTCTCTCTCTCTCTCTCTCTCTCTCTCTCTCTCTCTCTCTCTCTCTCTCTAAAGAAAAAATAAGAAAGACATATAAATAAAGTAGAACATCTCTACGGTTGTGTATATATAGAAATTAAACAATCTCTCTCTCTCTCTCTCTCTCTCTCTCTCTCTCTCTCTCTCTCTCTCTCTCTCTCTCTCTCTCTCTCTCTCTCTCTCTCTCTCTCTAAAGAAAAAATAAGAAAGACTCATACAAATAAACTAGAACATCTCTACGGTTGTGGTAACTATATTATATAAGCGAATCAAAACGAAACGGATTACATAAACCCCACTTTATTTCATAGCACTCCAAGGGTCAATTCTCGTCTGAAGTCAAAACATAATTCTCTCTTAGCTCTACTGTAACATTATTGAGAGAGAATACTTCAGGGATTATTTTGCTGTTTATCCTTGGTCCTATTTAAGATGAAGGACGCACTTCACTCTGATGATACTTCTCACAAGTTTCGTAAAAAAGGACACGAGGAAAAATTTGTCTCCGCTTTGAATTCGCGCGCACACATAAACACACACATATACTGTACATACACATACAAACACGCACACACACACATATTATATATATATATATATATATATATATATATATATATATATATATATATACTGTATACAGTACTCACATTCACAAGTATATATATATATATCTATATATATATATATATATATATATATATATACACATATATATATACACTTTATATACAGAGTATATATATATATATATATATATATATATATATATATATATATATATATATATATATATATATATATATATATATACTTTATATATATACAGTATATTTATCATATATTGCAAATATACTTACATACATACATACATGTCCTATGCGTGCATTTGCATTTTTGCGCCAGCAACAGAAGAATTCCATCTAAAGAGTACAAATTAGAATATGTAATTTAGAAATATTGACCTTGAAATCCCTATTTAACCCACCTATCCTTCCGCCCACTTCCTGCCGTGGAAGTTCACTCTAGCTACAGGCTATTGTCGCGTGACACTTATTGTAGCGACTAATGTCAATGACACTAATATCTTCCCTATACGATAAAGCAAGCGTTTGGCTATATATATATATATATATATATATATATATATATATATATATATATATATATATATATATATATATATATATATATATATATATATATTGCCATTGAACAGCGGGGTACTACAAGGGAATGTGTTGTCACCTATGTTGTTTATCCTCCTCATAGATTTTGTAATGCGTGGAACAGTCAGAGATGGTGGAGATGGTTTGGACTGGATTGGTGATAGGAATTTGGCAGACGTATGTACGTATGTATGTATGTATGTATATATTTCCAGTCACGCTCAGCTCTCCCTGTCCATCGGGAAGCGGGGAGAGGAAGTAGTGATACTCTGGTGAGAGGCGGTGCATGTGCGTGCATCTTATCTAAAAATTCAGACGTCACTTTGACTGGTCGCGTACACTAGTAATGCAATAAAACCCAATGTGTACTATAATACTAAATGTTTAAGCATAATTGCGTAGAATAGATGTGATTTATTCCAAAGTTCGGGTCTTTATGCAATGTCCTCTGGGACAGGAGCTGGTGTTTTGAACCTCTCTTCCGATGCCGCCTTTTTAGGCAGTATCAGTATACTAATAATGGAGTACAGTAATTACTAACCTCTGTTACTTAAAATATAAATATGACTATCTTTGATGCTGCCCTCTCTCTCTCTCTCTCTCTCTCTCTCTCTCTCTCTCTCTCTCACGCACCCAAACACGCACAAACAGACTCACCCGCGACTTAATGTAATAGTTTATCACTCATTTAATAAGATATCCATATCATATGAAAAAACCATAAGTAGCTTTTCACAAAATTCACCAGGGTGAAAAAAAGCGCAGACAATTGCTCACACATTCCTTAAATAAAAGCGAAAACGATGCCAAGATCATATCCATATATTTAGCACCTATCCGTCATACTGTTTACTCACTGCTTTATAAATGGTTACTGACTTCAGTTTTATTACCTATATCAGCTACTACTTGCAAATTTTCTGCAAGTAAGCTAAATGTGTTTGATTTATATTATAGCCTCGTCAAGTAATCAAATACAGGAGTTTTCAAATTGACATGTGTGACATGAAATGAGGTCATAATGCTAAACGGATTCATTGGACAAATCTGGTAAATAAGTGGAAGTGGGCACTCGGTCTAAGATATGTTGTCTTAATGGTCTGTTTGTCTTCTTATAACTATCATATTGCATATTTTGCTTTGAGTTTTTTTTTTTTTTTTTTTTTTGTTATACGAATAACTCGCGTACTGTTATGCTATTATATATTATCATTGTGGTTATGCACTCAAAATTGTTTACATCGTATTTTTTCCATGTGGCTAGTGCTTTTAAAGCAACTCTCTCTCTCTCTCTCTCTCTCTCTCTCTCTCTCTCTCTCTCTCTCTCTCTCTCTCTCTACAAAGGATGGGACTTGGAAATCAAAGCTTTTTGCCATATCCATATCTTCTTACGCCAATTCATATCTATCCACAGAAAACTCATAATCTTACGGATATGATAATTTATTTTTTATTTTTGAGCCTCCATGGGAAACTTGGCAGAGCCGCTAATCATAAACTAACCTCATCTCGTAGCAGCTAGGACTCTGGCTAGGACTATAATAGTTACCATACGGAGCGTTGAAAGTGCTACTCCTTCGCTTCCTTCTTGCATCCTCCGAGAATAATTTGTGACTGCTGCTGTCAACCTCAAACGAGCGAGGATTATTTATGGACCACTTCCTCTGTCGAGGGATTTAGATTTAATGGACGGTCTCTTGCTCTATAGTGAATTTAATCTGTTTATTTTTTTTTTTATTAATTTCCTGATTAAATCGTTATGGAGAGGATCAGGCGTGAATTTTATCTTTGCCCTTATCTTTCGAGCGAATCTTGGCTGATTAGTCCAAGGCTAGCAACAAGACTCTGCAAGATCCCAAGAAACCGAACTCATGTACCACTGTTCTCAGGCAAAAAATTACTCCAGTTGATTTATGGCATGCATTGCCTTTTCATCAACAAGAAAAATTCAAATTCGCGTATGCATGTATCCCATGCTGTAATAGTAAAGAGGGTGCCTTTAGAAACATGGACACGTAATTCAGACTGTGCTGTCCATGCTCTGCATAAAATTAATGCCGATTGTGTCTACGTGCATTTTTACAGAGAGGAAACAGAAAAGAAGCTTCTTTCGTAATCGTAAGACCAAAAGCGTAATGTGTGTGACGGTGCCGAGAGAAGGTTGTGAACTCAAAGGCAGGATGCAATTAACTGAGTTCATTTATTATGGAACACTCTCCTTTATAAACAAAACCTCAAGGCAACAGGAAATTTCATGTTCGAGAAAATGACAATGTTACATAGGCGACACGCAGACATGTTTATTCTGGTTCTTTTTAGTGCGAGGGAAGAGCGAAGATACAAGCATAATATATACAAAAGGAATTATGTACAATTGTGTGACACACAATAATATGTGTTTGGCAGCGGCCATGACAAGTCAAATCCACCACCAGTATTCCCAACTAAATACTCAATAAGATCCACTAAGCCTATAACAACAAATCAGACCCCCCCCCCCACCCCCCTTTACACTAGTGTTCCAAGAAGAATAAAAAAAAAAAAAAAACGAGCGAAACATTTGGTGTGGCAACAAATCTTCATTGAAGCAGTTTTGGTCCCATTTGCCCCTTCAAGTTCTATTAACATCCCTTAACTGGTGATACCCTACGTGTCTGACGGAGGAGGAGGGTTGGTACTACAGTACGACACCCTCGGCCCTTTCCCTGCAGTCCTACAGTGCCCAGCCCCGGAGGATCCATCCCAGGGAGATCGTAAGATGCATACTTACGACATGTTCTTGTTTGCATGATTAATAGATGTCATAAAACACCACAGGATGATCTATTTGATGCTGGTGTCATATCTCGTCCACAGAAAATGTTTAGGCAAGGGAGAAGCGCTGACAGATCTACCAAAGTAATTCTTCATGAAGGTTATATGCAAATAAGCAATCAAAATGAAATAAAAGGTTAATCTGGCAAGTTCAGTTTTGTATATGGGACAGCTAAAATTACCATTTGCAAAAAAAAAAAAAAAAAAAAGTTGATACACTGTCTAATCCTACAGGGAAGCGCGAGGCACTCCTCAGCCTGCTCTGGAATGATGATTTCCTAGAAGCTCTCCCTTCTTATAACATTCGAAAACTGCATTTCGAATATATTATCGAGTTAGGACTCCCGTTGACATATTACTCCGAAGCACGAGTAGTCATTGAAAATATCACACTGTTGTCACACACACAAGCATAAAAACACACACAAACACATACATACACACACGAGTATATACAGTATATATGTGTATGAGAGTATATCCTTGTTTATATTTGCATATATATATATATATATATATATATATATATATATATATATATATACATATATATATATACATACATATATCTTCAAGGACGAAACTTCGAACAATGCAGATATAGGTAATTGGTAGTGTTGTATTAAAATAGTCTACTCTATACGCTATGGTTTTTAACAATACAATCAACACAAAAGCGTACACACACACACACACACACACACACACACACATATATATATATATATATATATATATGTGTGTGTGTGTGTGTGTGTTTCTATCTATAATATATGTGTATATATATACATATATATATATATATGTTTATATATATATATATATATATATTTATATATATATATATATATATATATATATATATATATATATATATATATATATATTATGGCCTTTATAGATCATGAGAAAGTGTTTGATTCTGTCAAAATTTCAGCAGTAATGAAAGCCCCTCAAAACACTTGAAGATTTCTATACAGGAAGTACAACAATCGTGAAACTACATTAACGTAATGAGAAAATTCCCATTGAGAAAGGAGTTACACAGGGACACCCCATCGCTCCTAAAGTATTCACAGCATGTCTAGAAGTATTTTTTAAATATTTAGTTTGGGAAACAGTGGGAAATCATCCCAATATATTACCTGTTGACCTGGACATAGGAGCTTTGACACTAGGAATTCATAGTGATCGCCTGGATAGCAACCAACCACCTTTTCAGCCTCCGAATCGTTAAATTTGGAAAGTGTTTCTATAGGATTATACATAAATGTGGAATCCTTAACAACTTTAGATTTACAGATGACATAGTTGTGTTATGTAATTCTGGGAAGAAATTACAAAATATGATAGACGATTTGAATAGAGAAAACAGAAATGTAGGACTGATAATGAATACGAGGAAAACTAAGATAATGTTCAATGAAAATGCAGACAACAAATAATCGTTATGAGTGAACCTCTGGAGATTGTTAATGAATATACATACTTAAGACAAACAGTGTTTCTCCAGGACATGAGACCGAAATTAAAAGTAGGATAAGCATGAGATGGAGAGTTTTTAGTAAACAAAATGAGATTCTGAAAGTAAAATGCCATTTTCTCTAAAAAGAAAAGAAAAGTACTTCATCAAATGCTCCAACCAGTATTAACTTATGCATCAGAATCTTGGGGCCTTACTAAAGTTTTTGCATATAACACTAAGTGACTGAAAAAGAGCAACATGGATATCTATAATAATAATAATAATAATAATAATAATAATAATAATAATAATAATAATAATAATAATGAGGATATTCTAACTACATGTAAACAAAGAAATTGACATGGGCTGGACATATAAAGAGAATGACAGATAATATATGGACATTAAGGAAACCAGATTGGTTCCATAGAGAATTTAAAAGAAGCCGGAAGGAAGAGAAGACGATGAATTGATGAACTAAGAAAATTTGCGGCTGTGGACTGGCATAGAAAGACCATGAACAGACGCGAGTGGAGGGACATGTATGAGGAATTTGTTTTGCAGTGGACTAGTTGAGGCTGATATATATATATATATATATATATATATATATATATATATATATATATATATATATATGTGTGTGTGTGTATATATATGTATATATATAAATATATATATATATATATATATATATATATATATATAATTATTAATTACTAAGCTACAACCCTAGTTGGAAAAGCAGGATTCTATAAGGCCAGGGGCTCCACCAGGGAAAATAGCTCAGTGAGAAAAGGAAACAAGGAAAAATAAAATATTTTAAGAAGAGAAACAATATTAAAATAAATATCACTTTATAAACTATACAAACTTCAACAAAACAAGAAGAGAAATAAGATATAAGATAGAACAGTGTGCCCGAGTGTACCCTCAAGCAAGAGAACTCTAACCCAAGACAGTGGAAAACCATGGTACAGAGGCTATGGCACTACCCAAGATCTAGAGAACAATGGTTTGATTTTGGAGTGTCCTCCTAGAAGAGCTGCTTACCATAGCTAGTCTCTTCTACCCTTACCAAGAGGAAATTACCACTGAACAATAACAGTGCAGTAAGAAGAATTGTTTGGTAATCTCAGTGTTGTCAGGTGTATGAGGACAGACGAGAATATGTAAAGAATAGGCCAGACTATTCGGTGTGTGAGTGTGTAGGCAAAGGGAAAATGAACCGTAACCAGAGAGAAGGATTCAATGTAGTACTGTCTGGCCAGTCAAAAGACCCAATAACTCTTTAGTGGTAGTATGTCAACGGGTGGCAGGTGCCCTTCCCTGGTCAACCTACTACCTACTATATATATATATATATATATATATATATATATATATATATATATATATATATATATATATATATATATATGTATATATATATACAAATATATATATATATATATATATATATATATATATATACATACGTGCATATACCAATAAGATTAAGCAAATGCATACCACTTTTGATGATCTAAAATAACAGACTGTTCTAAAACCCATCACCCGAAACTTTCAATTATCCCCTTGAACATCCTCTTGTGATTTCGTCCAAACCTAAAGGACGTCTGAAGATTTGGGTTTTTCGTGACCCACTCCTAAGCGCCCCAATTGCCGTCGAAGCCTCTAAATTCCAAGAAACAGCTTTGATTTCAACAGGCGCGTGTCATTCGGTTTTATTGTGATGGAGCGTTTGCGCCCTCGTGAAGAGACCCTGAGAAGACCCTCTGTGAGCTCTGTCTCCAGGATGGAGGTCATGCGTACACTTGATTAATAAGTACCATAAAGTATGTCATGTATATATTAGAAATGAGGTTCATTAAATCTTTAATTTAAATGTGTGCTTATTTATGCAGTGGCTTTTATTCGTTTGGTTCTTCCCTTTGGGGAAAACTAGATTTTATCATGGCATATTATTTGCTGGAACAAAGATGTCTTTGGTTGAAAGGAAAATTCAATTCCCAATTAACATAACCTTAAAATGGGCTTATATGAATGGCTTTCAGTTTTCTATTAGATTGCGACTGGTCTTGAAGAGGTAAAGTAGTTGAAAATGTTAATATCTTTTATTCATATGACGCAGTTTGTTTTTCTGAAGGCCCTTTGCATTAGAGTTATATTGACCTTATCCAGTCTTACTGGAAATATTGATGCCACTTTAAGGGAGCTTCGCTTTTGGATAAAAAACAGGAACGCAATTCAATAGCCTACAATGGCTCTTGTTTTAAGGGTAGCTTCACTTTCTCCTTTACAAAAAATATTTCATACATGTTTCATTTAGCAGAAGAAATAAACATTGGTATTCTCCTTCGGCTTCCATTTTCCCGTTCAAGTGATAGACCAATAATTTCCTTCTATTTCTTCTTCTTCCTTTGTGCTTATAAGAAATTATGACATTAACCTGTCCCGGCGGCAGACCTTCACATAGAAAATCATGGTTAATGCTAACTTCCTCTTTCCTTTTATTTCCATTCCATATCCTTACCTCGTATATTTCATAATACTACCAAGAATATTCTCAAAATCTTAATCAATTTCCATCCTTTTCATATTTCCAGCATCATATTTCTTCTTGTCTTCGGATTTTGGTATTCCGACACCCTCGCCTCCTGTCCTTCGTGAACTTCATTTAGGTGTTGACTTAAATCTTTCCTTGAGGACTACAGGCGACTACGAAAAGTCAAATCAGTCTGAAAGGTCAATTAATTCAGATCGTCTGTCTTTCTGGAATGGCTTCTTCGGGAGGTGGGGACAAATATTATCTGACTTTTTAATTTACAATTTATCGTCTATTATTCTATCAATACCTAAAACTGAGTTGAGGCGAATTAAGTGATTATGTTAACATAAATGAAAATAAATTATTTCTTATTCATGTAACCCACTGGTTTCATCGGTGACTTCCACTACATAGACCACAGTTCGATCTCAGTTCAGGTTTGACGAAATTTGCTGACATGACCCGACCACCCAAGTGAGATCGTAGTGGGTCCGTGAGTTCTGAGGCCGAGTATATCAAAACTTCAGCTGCAGATATCTAGGACCAAGTTTGAATGGGTACCGGCATCTAATAACTCAAGATAAATAGGGCTATATCCCTCTATAGAAAAAAAGAGAAACGAAACAATTAAATTCCTCCAGCCCCAACACCTTCAAAAGGATAAAAGTGTTTATCTATACATGTACATATACATACATAAATACATACATGTGTACGTAATACACGAAAGTGTTTGGTACCTGGTCTTTTACTTTCCTGTTTCCTGTGGATTTTACACTCTAATATCTGTCATGTGCAGTTTTGTGACTTATAGTATATATATATATATATATATATATATATATATATATATATATATATATATATATATATATATATATATATATATATATGTGTGTGTGTGTGTGTGTATATATAGGCCTATGCATGCGCACCCGCCAGTGCACTTTTATAGTTATATATACACATTAAAAGTTATATAAATTAGAGTTAAAAGTATATTTCTGCTAGGCCTTCCTAAAGAGCCTGGTCTGTTCCAAGCGTTATACAGGCATTATAAAAGTTCAATATAAAATTAAAGCAAAAGCCCACATTAGAAAACGTAGCCTTTTCGCAAGAATCCATCAAATTGTTTGCTTATCCCATAATATTTTCAAGTTAATATGACTGAGATTGGAAAAGCGACGCAAACCATGTTTTTCCTTTAAAAAAAATCCTCTGACTGAACTTCTAAAATGATGGAAAAGCGACAGGAGAAATAATTCAAGATACAGAAGAAAGTAGAGAATTCCAAATTGTGAAATGAAGAGGGATATGGAGCACTGATCAAAGCGGTTGGGTCATTGCAGTTTACCAATTCTTCTCACAGTGTCTGTGGGATTACAAAGTCAGAAGCGAGCTACGATTTGGTGACTGTAGCTTATCAGCTCGATACGTCATATTCACCAAGTTCTAGAGATAAAAGCTTAGGTTATTGTGATGCACTAAACAGTGCTTTAACCTCTAGAGTAAATGGAAGGAATCTCTGCGTGCCATGTGTCACACAGCCTGCCTTAAATCCATATCTATCAGGAGTCATTGGTGTGTAAAGAATATGAGAATGATATTCCATATAAGGAAAAATAAGATTTATAAATCTGAAGGAGTTATTTAGATAATGTTATATAATAATGAAAAAATATCTAAACATCGTGATATCAAGTTCTTCGTCGTTTATATGCAAAACACGCTGAAACAATTAAACTAAACAAATTATTCAAAAAGAATAACTCATTCAGCCACTCCTATGTTCAAGATCATTACACAATGTGCATGCTTCATTAGCATGTCCAACAAATGAATTCCAAGGAACTCACCTCTGGAATCTCAATTAAGAGAAAACATCCTCGCAGAGGTTTTCATTCTCCTCTCACTTGTAACTTGTAGATAAGTACTTAAGCGTTTCTTAAGCGCTTGTTTACTTATAAGTGTTCTGGCTCGCAATGTTCGTTCTGAATTGATATTCGGGGGCCATGGCCGTCTCAATATTCAGATGGCAATGGCTGGCCTCTCACTGTTTTCGACAGTTATTGCTCCGTGCTTTTGGCCACACTACAGTCAATGTAGACCTGGTACAAAACCACTTGGCTTTATGTCTTGTCAGAAGAGTATTATGCTTTACATGTGTTTTTCTTTCATGATCCTGGTGTCATTCTTGATGATGCAAAGTAATGTTTCTCGGTAAATAATGTCAACTGACACGGCGACCGAGGTCTGTTGATAGGGAAAGCAGTCTTCAAGATGATTACACTATCCTACAAAAACAACACGAGATAGAAGT
>NC_090730.1:148292807-148297807 GCF_036898095.1 Palaemon carinicauda
GCAAATTACAAATCTTAGAATTCTAGTGCAAATGTAGTTGGTAAACATCTGCGCAAATTACAAATCTTAGAATTCTAGAGCAAATGTAGTTGGTAAACAACTGCGCAAATTAAAAATCTTAGAATTCTAGTCCAAATGTAATTAGTAAGCAACGGCGCAAATCTGCTGAAATTAAAAATTAGAATTCTAATAAAAATGTTTTTGGTAAACAACGGCGCAAATCTGCTGAAATTAAAAATCTTAGAAAACTGACAAAAAGGTTTTTGGTAAACGACGGCGCAAATCTGCTGAAATTAAAAATCTTAGAATTCTGATAAAAATGTTTTTGGTAAACAACGGCGCAAATCTGATGAAATTAAAAATCTTAGAATTCTGACAAAAAGGTTTTTGGTAAACGACGGCGCAAATCTGCTGATATTAAAAATCTTAGAATACTGACAAAAAGGTTTTTGGTAAACGACGGCGCAAATCTGCTGAAATTAAAAATCTTAGAATTCTAATAAAAATGTTACTGGCAAACAACGGCGCAAATCTGCTGAAATTAAAAATCTTAGAATTCTAATAAAAATGTTACTGGCAAACAACGGCGCAAATCTGCTGAAATTAAAAATCTTAGAATTCTAATAAAAATGATATTGGCAAACAACGGCGCAAATCTTCTGAAATTAAAAATCTTTCTTGTTGAATTTACGTCTCCCAACACATCCAAAAGTAAAACCGTACCTCATTCTGCTCGTGAAAAAGCGCAATCACGCTCTACCACCATTTTGCATTTGAACATTTGTTAGCAATAAAATCAAGCTCCTTAACGTGTACTCTATATATAAATATTCTCCCTGAAGCCCGAAGTCCCTCGCCCAAATTCTAGGTATTGGTCGCAAAGGACGGACGAATATGGAAATGAGTCAAGCCTTTGATTACGGAGCGTCCCTCTAAAGAGGCCCTAATGCCCCTCCTCAAATGTGTATCACCGGAAGGTCAGGAACGCGAACGTGAGACTGAATTTACTTTTTTTTTTATCATAAAGAACGTATCATCTTGTTTGCGTTCACCAAGAATAATTGTAACGTCGCCAAAGGGAAAATTTAATTAACAGCTTATCTCCATTTTCTTCTATTGCTCTAAATCCTTTACTGGGAAAGGCATGGCTGTTAAATATTAAAAGGATAAATCTGAGAGAGAGAGAGAGAGAGAGAGAGAGAGAGAGAGAGAGAGAGAGATTTCAAGTCGTGATTTAAAAAGTACCTCAAATCCTGATCCGTAATGATACTGGATATTCCCAGTAAGATTTTTTTTTTTAAATCTCATTTACAATAATAAGTGAATTCAAAACTATCTAGATAATCCAATGAAATCATGACTCCTTAATCTACGAGCATGACCTCTCTTATCATCAAATTCTGTTGAATAAAATAAGTGCTTGAGACACTTGCCCAGAAGCGATTTCTGAAAGTGATATGCTTTTTTTTTTCAAATGACGAGGAATGATCGAATTAAACTCTCTCAAATCCCACTTTGATGACTATGAATCTTCTTAGGGAATTGTAGAGGGGGGGGGGGGGAGATCGTTTTCGAAGAACACGATGGGGAGGCGGAGCTATGTTCAACGTGGGTTCGGCCATGACGAGAGTGGGCGTGGCTTAAGCCTATAAGGGTTACAGGGAGGTTTCTCATCTCTCAGTTAGCACACGCCCGGCGATCTTGTACCTCGAGTGTTCGTTCCTCCACGCGGCGTTTTCGTTTCCTCTAAGCATCGTCCACTATCGGAAAGAGAACATCGTCTCCTAGGCGGTAAGATTCCCTTAATTCTTTTGCTTAATCTAATATGTCCGGTGATCTATCGCTCAAGTTATTTAACCAGCAACAGTTGTTAAGGAAGAGTTTAAGCAATTTGCTGCTTGCGTGCAACGTATGAAGTGACTAGTTATAAGGGTTCCTCTAATAACATGCAAAAGGGTTTGGTGGATTATCTTTGCCTTCGTTGTAGTGCGACGTAATTTATTCATGGTTTTATACAGACAAAAGACGAAGATCCAAAAGGGATATGATTTCTTGTGGTGTCAGTTTTACCAGATGGTTTATGTAACTCCTTCTCCCATAAATAAAACATAAACAATTCAAAGAATTTAATGTAATGAATCTTAGAGCAAGGGAAATAATATAAAAGAAGGAGAGAGAGAGAGAGAGAGAGAGAGAGAGAGAGAGAGACTGTGTGCGAATTTCTCTCTTGCTGTAAACAAGTGCCCAGTCTCTTACGTCATAGCTCAACGGGGTAGCCGTTCACCCTGAGTTAAAGTTTTGCGCTGAAAGATTTCATGTGACTTTTGCGAATATCTCTTCCTAAGACTTCATTTGTTTGTTCACTTTAACATTAAACATCGTTCTCTGTAGTTATAAGAAGCTTTTTGAACAATATCTAATGTTCTGTAATTATTATATGGTAAAATTTCAAGTTTGCAGTAGAAATAAACTAAATAATGTCTAACACTAAAAAAATACTTCCTTGGATACCATTCACATTCCAAAGAAAACATCGTATATGGAAATACAAGTCATTTAAAAAGTTGTATGACCTCTGATACATTACTTCGACTTGTGAAGTGTTGTGCAAAAGGTGTTTTTCTCAACAAGTTGCGCGCAACCCATGAACAACTCCACTCGTTGCAGCATGCGACGGAGAGACTTATTATTACTGAACCTATGCTCTTAGAAATTGATGCTGGATAGTTTCGCTAGAATGGTATCAAGAGCGTCTCTTAATCGGGATAGTTTCGCAAGATTAGTAGCCTATCCTATTTAAACTCCGAAAAAAAAATGTATCGTAGATAGCTACCGCAATGTGACATTGTCACAGTATTATTAATAATATATATATATATATATATATATGTATATATATTTATATATACATATATATATATATATATATATATCCATATCCGGCCACGCTCAGCGGCATTGCCAGACATACAGCTATCCGGTCTCTCCCCGTCCCTCAGGTAGGGAGACAGAGAGTAGTCATACCCTGGCTAGTGTGGTGAGATTGTTATAAAAAATAACTCTTAGCCTGAACAGTCTCCCAAAAATGATATCCTGGACAAACGTCAGCGTGAAACGTAACAAGCCACCGCCATAATTCAAGAGAGGACAGGAGAGAATAAAAAAAAATCGCAATTTAAAGCGAATAACTTAAACGAGGGTTATGTTTTACCTCATACGGCCAATCGTTCGTCTTGAGTGAATAATGGGATTAAAGATCCCACAGACAGACAGGCACGCACATGCACAGACAGAGACACTTTATTCCTATTTGCATACCATAATTTATTGCTTTAGATTTTTTTTGCGTTTAGGTCAGAAAAATATGATAGTCTCATCAGACAGTCTGTAACTTCAAGTAATATTGTATCGGTTTCAAAAGGATCTTTTGAATTTCTTCAGGAGATAACTGAGAAGAAGAAGAAGAAGAAGAAGATGAAGAAGAAGAAGAAGAAGAAGAACAATGCTGTTTGCATGGACATGAATAACTGCGTTAGTCTTTTCAGACGAAAATCCGTGCATAAAAAATAGCCCACTGAAGCAGTGATGCCAGATGGGTAACGGGTTAGTGTAAAAATTCCTAAAACTCGTGATAAAAAATCCCCAAAACCACCCAAAAATCCACATTTCAAGAAATATATTTTCTTCTCATATAGAAATTACTCCCTATACTTCATGTAATTGTAAGTAAACTAACTGCAACAATATACAGGTTTACTCACCTCTGTTTCTTCTTCATAGAAATATTTACTAAATATTGTCACCAGTCATCCAAAATCCCCAAATCTAAGAATAAATTCCCAAATGTAGGGATAAATCCCCAAATCCAGGGATAAATCTCCATATCTGGCAACCCTGCACTGAAGGGGATTAGGTCTTGTGTTATACGAACCAAATGCTTGCCAATTCAGTTCAGCACTGCCAATTGCCTAAAATGTTTATGCAACTGATGATACTGAACAAGTATTGCAGAACTCCAAACATTTATCGTTCAGATGAAAAATTTGCTATGAAAACATCCACGATGATGTATTAACTTCAGGGAAAATAGGACAGTGCCATCCAAGACTGGAGCCTTTATCACACACACACATACATATATATATATACATATATATATATATATATATATATACAGCGGAACCTCTACACACGAACGTATCTACATCCGAAGTAAAATTCAAGCCTTTATAAGGAAATAAATTTGCAGTTAACAAATTTCACCATTGTAACTAAATACCAAATTGCTTAATGGATAAGTAACGATATTAATTTGATGAAGCAGACAAATTAATAATGAATAAATACCGTGAGATTGGATCATTCTTATTCTGATCTTACAGCTAAGTTGCTTCAGTAAGTAGAGATATGAAAACCTATAGAGATCATCGAAAAAGAAACTGAATACATACCAACACACGAACAGCTATGAATGACATTGAAAAGCAAAATCCATGAAAATAAAAAAAATAAAAAATCTAAATGGTTTTGGATCCAAAAGGATGAGCTGATATCCAAGAGTTTTACATAAGCTAAGGGAATTGCACTACATTTTTCGACTAAATATAGCGTGACTTACTCGGCAGAGTTCCTCACAAGATAATCAAGTAGTATCTTTATCTTTATCCTTTCTTTAGTCTTTTTTTTTTTTTCAATTCATGGACAATTACCCACTCCGTTGGCTGCCTGGCCTCACTGTGAGCTATCACTATCTTTTCCAGACTACTTTGGTTTGATGCTATTATGCTATTTATACAATTTCCAGTACGTGCACTCACCCAAAGATATATATATATATATATATATCCCGTCACGCTCAGCGGTATTGCCACACATTTAACTACTCGGTCTTTCCTCGCCCCCTGGTGAGGGGTGGTACACTCGGATATCACAATGTCCCACAAATTGCCGAAACTGCCATGGTGTAGTTAGGAAAAGGGGTGGGGGTGGGAATGGTTGAA
>NC_090730.1:148300307-148302807 GCF_036898095.1 Palaemon carinicauda
TAATATTCTGTTTAGACACCCAGCATCTTTTTCTTTAATAAAAAAAGCTTCTTTTTCCATAATAAATGAAAGCTTATTGTAATTCTTTATTATCACGAAAAGGGGAAACAATCTATTTATTGCGTATCTCTACTCTAGGCCTAACGGAAATCAGAAATATGAGGCCGAGTACATGAATCGGGGGATGCTCAAACCCAAAATGTATTACGGTGATGAGTCCAAGACTGTTTCTTCTTTGTCATATTCTTGTAGTTGTAAATTCTGAGCAAAACAATTGATTTCACAAGATCCGATTACTTCCATTTCCAATACAGGATGTATCAAGTCAAAATCATTCATCTTCTGCATCTTTGTCATAGTATAGGTCATTGTAAAATATCAATCACTTTGTGTATCGAAGCAGTTGCCTTCTTGAACACATCGCATGATTGTTAAACGTGTAATTTTGCATTATAATCAAGCTTAAATACGAGTTTTTCATATTTTTACACATGCATAACTTTGAAATTTGGCGCCATATTTTGGCCCAAGATTCAAATTAGCAATGCGTTTTCTATGTCTATAACAATGTTTGTAAAACTGCATAAATATTATTATTATCATTATTACTAGCCAAGCTATAACCCTAGTTGGAAAAGCAAAATGCTATGAGCCCAAGGGCTCCAACAGGGAAAAATAGCCCAGTGAGGAAAGAAAACAAGGAAGTAAATAAACGATATAAGTAATGAAAAATTAGAATAAAATATTTTAAAAACCATTAACAACATTAAAACAGATAATTCATACATAACTATAAAAAGACTTATGTAAGCCTGTTCAACATAAAAACATTTGCTGCAACTTTGAACTTTTGAAGTTCTACTGATTCAACGACCCGATTAGGATGATCATTCCACAAGTTTGACGAACGCCACGAAGAGTAACATTCGCTGCAGCTATATTAGCATCAGAAGTAATTTCCAACCTATGTCATGCAGTCATGCAAATTTGAAAATGATGTTCCGATAAGAGTCGGAACAACAGATCTGAGCTACAGACGCTCAAAAAGGCATTAGACCGGCCCTGCATGGATGACTTAAAAAGAAGTCTCTTATCAGTAATCTCGGTCTCATGTAATATTTATCAACTCACCCGTATTTGATTATGATGCATATAGCAAACATTCCTTTTAATGATATCTTGGAGTAAAAACGGACGGAGAATACTAATCGAGTTCCATCGCAAGACGTCAGACTATCAGTGGCCACGACAGGTTTGGCGACTTTTGGATTTTCCTCCCCTGGTGGTGACTGGCGGAACTATCATCCGTGTTGTGGATTTCGGTTTCTTTAATGATATGTCAGGAGGAAACTATGCCAGGATTTAATATTACTTATGAGAGAGAGAGAGAGAGAGAGAGAGAGAGAGAGAGAGAGAGAGAGAGAGGAGAGAGAGAGAGAGAGAGAGAGAGATATACAAGCAATAATCCATGGATTGAGTGTATGATACAAAAGTAAGACCTTACATTTTTGAACCAATGATTTCATGACATTGTAGGTTACCCTAAAGGTATATGTAGAGTATTTTTGCTTAAGTATTTTCTGTATTGTAATCAAACACACGCATTTGCGAGCGCACATCTCCCCTATATAATGTAGAGCGAGTGACTGGATATATATATATATATATATATATAAGTCACGCTCAGTGGCATTGCCAGACGTATATCTACTCAGTCTCTCCCCGTCCCTCGGGTAGGGGGAGAGGGAATAGTTATACCAAGTGAAAGGGGTTGTAGTTAGGAAAGGGGGGAGGGGGTGGATAGGGTTAAATCTATATATATATATATATATATATATACTATATATATATGTGTGTGTGTGTGTGTGTGTGTGTGAGAGAGAGAGAGAGAGAGAGAGAGAGAGAGAGAGAGACTGCCTGACTGATTAAGAATTCTTTTCACGGCACAGTTTTAAACTGAAGACTGCCTCATGGTGAATGGCGAGTCAGCTGGTGGCGTCACAATTCTAATAGGCTTCAAGGATGCTAATGGAACCAGATGAATTTATGCATCTTCTTCATAATCTGAGATAAATTCATAAAATTATACATTGCGAGTTTTTCTTTCCTCTCCCCTTCTCTCTCTCTCTCTCTCTCCTCTCTCTCTCTCTCTCTCATCTCTCTCTCTCTCTCTCTCTCTCTCTCTCCTCTTTAGGCTATTCTCATCTTCTTCATAATTTGAGATAAATTCATAAAATTATACATTGCGAGTTTTCTTTCCTCCCCCCCTTCCTCTCTCTCTCTCTCTCTCCCTCTCTCTCTCTCTCTCTCTCTCTCTCTCTCTCTCTCTCTCTCTCTCTCCTCTCTCTCTCTCTCTCTCTCTGTAAAATTTTCTTATCCTTTTTGTAGGCCCAATGTTACGTCAATTTCTCTTCTGTTCATTTCATCGATGTTTTGAAGATTAAAATTTCTTGTCGATATTAATTGTTTCCACCATTTTTATTGTTCTTCACTCTTCAGG
>NC_090730.1:148317807-148322807 GCF_036898095.1 Palaemon carinicauda
GGGAGGGCCAGGCAATGGCTGCTGATGACTCAGCAGGTAAACCTATAGGCTCCTACAAACCCCCATCCTTAGCTCACAAGGATGGTGAGGTTGCAGACACTACAAGAAACTGTCAAGCTTGAGCGTGACTCGAACCCCAGTCCGGAAGATCGCCAAGTAGGGACGTTTCCAATAAGCCACCAAAATCCTTGTATACTTTTTATAAAGAAAATTGAGTGACAGAAAAGATATGTAGGCCCTTGCTTGAACAGGATATAAGACTGAACTGAACAAACGTTATTCTTTATAAAATACACTTTACGGTATTATCTATTACCGAGTATTGCTAACCATAACTATAGTCAATTCTTTTTAGCGAAGCAGATTTGCACCGACTCGCAGGGGTGCCCTTTTAGCTCGGGAACGTTTCCTGCTCGCTGATTGGTTGGAGAAGTTAATTCTAACCCATCAGGTAGCAGGAAACTTTTTCCGAGCTAAAAGGGCACCGCTGCGAGTCGGTGCACATGCGCCTCATTAAAAAAAAATTGAGTATAACTATATGCTAACAGTAAGATATACAGTAGGAGCTTTTCATTGACTGATAAGTCAACCTTCAGTTAAGTTAGTAAAATTAATTTAATTTAGAACTAGGTCATGTCAATTTTAATTAATTTCATTATTTTCTTATCGATGCGCCATAGATAATGAAGTTTGCGTCTTCCTATTCACTTTTAATTTTACCGGCTATCACATAAAAACAAGAATATTAGAGATGATTGAATTTCAGTAAATCAAAATGAAAAATTACGTACATTTTATACGAGACCTTTGTATTAAGCCTGAGATATTATTTTCCTTCTAGTTAATGCATAACTTTTCTTTGAAATCAAATGATCCAGACGCAGTGTTTTTAGGTATATAATAATTAATGTTACATTTTTTTTCTCCACAGATATACGGATCTTCGTTAGCAACCTCTTATGGCGGAGAGTGACTACACAAGGAACTGAAGTTCACGCCATCCGCTGCTATATCTATTTAAATTGATAAAAAAGGAGGCAATTGTAAGACTCTAACTGCGACGCGTTATGTGAAAATGTTCTCTTGCTCCTGGTAAAACTTGAAAATCACGTGAAATAAAATTAAAGAAGATTGATCCGTGAAGTGTTTTTCATAAAGGAAGCTTGATTAAGTCTAAATAAAAGTGACTTTTACAATAAAATTGGCATTTTCAAGTAGAAAGATACAGACGATACATAAGTATTCTACTTCGATCTTATAAAACTCTGAGATCGTCCTGCTCTGTCTCTTGTTCATATTTCTGTGCAGTAGTTAGTGAAAGACAGCAATCATGACTCTGGGCATCGTGGACATAATCCTCCTGAGCTTATCGCTCATCCTGAGCGCGGCCATCGGCATTTACTATGGAGTTCGAGGGCTCCAGTCGACTCCCCTGGAGTACCTCCTCGGAGGACGTTCCATGAGACCTTTCCCCCTCGCCATGAGCATGATGGTGGGTACCATTTCGGCAATCACCATTATGGGCAACGCCGGGGAAATGTACGCCTACGGTACCCAGCTTTGGGTGATGGATCTGGGTATCGTCGTGGGTATGACGATCGTCGCCAAAGTGTTCATACCCATCATGTATCCACTCCAGGTGGTGTCTTTATACCAGGTAAGTCATTGGTAATTTTTTCACATATTCCTCTGAACTTTGACTTTGAACAACTTTAAGAGTTTTGGAATTAGAAACATTTTATATTATGAAGGGAAACGCTAGGGTTAACGCCCCCCTCCCCCCGGCCTCATATTACCCCCATAATTTAAAAAATATGTAGTCGGTGCAGTAAATACCAATAAACAGCTTAATTTAGAAAACTTAAACTATGTGTCTTGACTCCACCTTAGTCAGCGTATTTCCATAAGACCGGTCATATATATATATATGTATATATATATATATATATATATATATATATATATATATATATATATATATGTGTGTGTGTGTGTGTGTGTATAAAATATATATACAATATAAATATATACAGATATATATATATATATATGTGTATATTTATATATATATATAAATAAATAAACATTTACTCTATTATATAGGGGAGATACTGTATATTTCTGTCCAGTTTTTCAGATCGAACACACACAAATACATCTTTGCCCTGTAGTAATTTTTTCGCCTTCCTTCGCAGTACATCGAGAAGCGCTTCAAATCCAAAAGCCTGCGTAAGGCGACGGTCATCCTCCAGCTCCTAGGTGGCTACTTCTTCATTGGGTTCGTCCTTTACCCACCATCCATCGCCCTCGAGTTTTTCACGGGTTTGCCCATCATGATCAACATCTTCATCATGGGTGCCACTTGCACCCTCTATTCGGCATTCGTGAGTCATTTTCTTCTTTTCCTTGTTTACATCTAGAAGTCATAAGAGATTCTTTGTGTCTATCAGTATTTAATGTTTTTTTTTTCAATTTGTACTTTTGTGTTACTGCTGTTTTTCTTGAATAATTCATCTTTAATTGCATCAATAATTTAGATGAGATTTGTCTTATTAAAGTTGTTATGTTTCCCATTTACTGATGTGAGGCATGCGAGCCACTGTTTGTAAGCAGTTTATTTTTTTTCGCCCTCCTGCGTTACCACTGTTTTTTCATTAACTAATTTTTAATTAAATTGCCTATTTTAGCTGATCTCGGTCTTGTCGTTGTTATATTTCTCATTTTCCACTTTTATTTTATTCACAATATCTTTCGAAATATTTCCTTATATATTTTAATATTACTATGTTATCGATATTTTTTTTAAGTTCTTGCATTTTACTTTGTATTTCTTCTACCTCATTGATAAATAATATCTTAGTTTCTTAATATAAACAGTATAAATTATCTTAAAAGCATTAAAATCTCTTACTGCTCTTCCTTTTAAATCTCGCAATAATCTATCCCTAAGTAAAGACAATGATCTATCACATCCTCTGAGATTATGCCTCACTATTTGGACTTGCAATAGGCCTATTCCCTCACTACTGCAATCAGGTCTGGGTTAGTTAACTGTATTTAGTTTCCGTGTAATAGACCTAGAAACTGCATAAAGAAAAAAAAATCACCCTTCAATTTAATTTTTGGGAATACGTTAGAGGAATAGTTATTATTATTATTATTATTATTATTATTATTATTATTATTATTATTATTATTATTATTATTATTATTATTATTATTATTAAATGCTAAGCTACAACGCTATTTGGAAAAGCAGGATGCTATAACCCCAGGGGCCCAACAGGAAAAATAGCCCAGTAAGGAAAGGTAACAAGGAAAAATAAATTATTTTAAGAAAAGTGACATTAAAATAAATATTTCCTTTATAAACTATAACAAATTTAACAAAACAAGAGGAAGAGATAACTCCTTTTGAGGGTTTGGAAAATATCCAAGTCTTATTATACTTCATTGGCTTGATAAATATTGATGGCCCCTTCTTTAATCATAGTTTTTAATGAGTTGAATCTTTCATAATGTCTCTAAACTTATTTAGATCTAAGAAATTAATGATTCGTAATTTCTTAATTAAGGATTGATAAATCTTTAAAAACAAGATTTAAACGATTATCCAAAGATAGTTTATATATGAAAGATATGTTTTAATGTTGTTACGGCTTTTAAAATATTTTATTTTAATTGTTCATTACTTATCTTGTAGCTTATTGCCTTATTTCCTTTTCTCACTGGGATATTTTTCCCTGTTGGAGCCCTTGGGCTGATGGCCTCCTACTTTTCCAACTATGGTTGTAGCTTAGCTAATAATAATAATAATAATAATAATAATAATAATAATAATAATAATAATAATAATAATAATAATAAGCAAGTCGCCGTTCTCACAAGACAACGAGGCATTACTATTATTATTCAAGAGGCATTGAAGCTAGACCACAGATGATTGCTATTGGAAGATTCCAAACATGTTTACATTGAATACATTTATTTTATAGCCAAGTAAGAGAGAGTCAATCGTATAAAGGCTAATAAAACTGTCGTGGTTGTCATAACCGTCTCTTTCCAAGATTTATGTCATCTTAGTCTCAATGTTCACTTCTTATTCTTCTTCTATCTTAGGTATTTGAAATTCTGCGACTTATTCTAGTTTTGCATCTGTGTTATCTGAACATGTCTAACATATTTTTAATTTGTACTTCCTTGTATGGGAGAAAATTGCCTTGACTAAAATAATAGAAAAAATTATGCAAGTTTGTAACAAAAAGTCTTGGAATTGTCTCAATTCCTTCTATACATGTTTTATATAGATTTATCCTTTTTATTATTATATCATAATTTCCTTTCCAAAATCTCTGTTATATTCATATTTTGGCTCTTTGTCTCGTCCAATTTCTGTCTGTATTAACATCTGTATTAACATCATCTTCTTGATCTTGAGGTATCTCAAATTCTTTTCCTGCATATATTTCAAGTCAACACATCTTATTCATCTATTTTATTAACTTAATTTCAAGTGTAATTCCAACTACTTTTATGATATTGTTACCTTGAGTTCACCTCTAACGTCTGTATCGAATCAGCTTATGTTTTTGTTGCATATGCTTCTTTTCTTATGCCAGGGTTGGCTTAAAATATTTTCCTCTTCCCTGCTTGGATTGTCCTAAATACTTTTTCATTCGTGATTTCGTTACTCTCAGTTCTCCAAATTCTATGTAACAAAAGATTCTCCTTCTAAATGTGTTTCATGAAGCTCTTCTACAGTGGTTGTGGGGTCTATGAACTTCTCTTTCATCTAATTCTCTGCTTCATGGAGATCTCTTTCTACTAATACTGTGATCCTTGAAACTTTCCTTGTCTTAAATCCTTCATTGTTAATATAGACGTTTTTATTCCAAGGCTATCTTCACTGAAGTTCCCCTTCCAAGTGTTACTAGAAGCTCTATTTTATTTTCCCATTTCTCTCACCTGAAGTTCTCATCCTAAATCTGTCACTCGAACTT
>NC_090730.1:148327807-148332807 GCF_036898095.1 Palaemon carinicauda
AGGCTATTTTCCCTATTGGGGCCCCTTGCTAAGCTAGGGTTGTAGCTTAGCAAGTAATAATAAAAATAATAATAATACGGGACCTAAAAGGTCTAAAAGGTCTGTTTATCGTATACATTCTTATGTATTGAAAGTATCACGATAAGTATTCCACATTAACTGTCAAGTCCACATCATCGAAGCACTTAGAAAAACACGAAAGCTGGCGTATACTGTTGATGTTGTTGTTACTGTTACTATAACTATGAATAGTTACTTCGTTTGCAAATCTCAAGGGTCAGGAGGGATATCCAGGGGCAGGGTTAAAACTTTTAAGGTAATTACCTTAGTTTGAGGTAATTTGCATGGTTTCAAGAGAATTTTTAAGGTAATTCTACGGTAATTTGTTTCACTAGCTTGAAATTTAAGGAAATTAGAAAAGTTTAGGTAATCTAAGGTAAAATGCAGCAGTTTTTAAGGTAATAGGAACAGGCTCAAGTTTAAACCCTGGTCCGGGGGCTATAGGAGCATGCGCACTTTCACGCTGGGTTGCGAGGGTCACATCAAAGTCGCCGTTAGATGACTTGCTCTTTTCAGAAATCCCCGTAACAAAAGCTGTGACCACAACCTTCGTATTTTTATTTATGTATTTTTCATTTCCCATTTATTTCCGTATATGAATGTCTCAGATTCGTTAAACAGCTCAAATTTATACTAGCAAATAAATAATTATGCTCACGACATTTTGGGCGAAATTTCAAATTTTGATAATTTTAATATGCTAAAATAGAGCTAATTCTATCCATCTAATCCAATATGCAATGAATTTTCATATCTATGTCTAGCATGAGAGTTTAATGAACGGAATTTTGTATTCTGGTACAGTTGGCTTCCTTAATTCCGGTACACTTCACGGGAAGCTAAGGAGACATTTGCCACTGTGTATTATAACGAGTAACGCTGTCTTTAGAGAAAGAGAAACTGTTGGCAACGCTGCATGTAAAACAAAGTACCTGAGATTGTAAAAACATGATTAAAAGCATTTTTGTTAATTTCACGAAATGTTGTTGAGCAAATTACAATATTTTTCTATACATCACTTCGTAAAATGATTAAAAATGCTTTTGATCCCGTGTTTGCAAACTCAACGAGATTGCTTTACAGGCAGCCTTGCCAACAGTTTCTCTTTCGCTAAATACAGCGTTACCTGCTACAATATACAACTGTCATCCGTCTCCTTAGCTTCAAGTGAAGTGTACCGGAATTAATGAAGCCAACTGCACTTCAGTTACCTTTATGTATTTAAGCATTTTGGCAATATAGCATGACCCTGAGGCCTGTGACAGAGGCCATTCATCGCCAAAGTACAGCTAAGTGAAAACTTCTGACGTTACACTTTGAAGTAGAAGTTAAAAAAAAATGGACAGTAAGATTGAGAGAATCAAGCGAGAACGGAGGTAAAGTAGAAGGATTTAAAGCAAGGGCAGCTAAGGGCCAAAGGAACGCTGAAAAGACTTTCAAGTGATGCCTATAGTACACAGAGTGGGTGCACTGACAACACTGCCCCTACGGATTCAATGACCTTTAAATTTAACGTCAACACTTAAAAATATGTTACCTAAAGACTGTTCTGGAGAGTTATTTACTGATAAGACATCTTAATCACATTTACATCACATTATCCCATTCACTGAATCGTATTTCTTAGTTTAGAACCACATATATCAATACTTAGGTTCTTTCGTAGCGTCGATTTTAAATGTAATAAATTGTAGATTGTGAGTTAGCTGAATTGTGCCAACAATAATATTAATAGGGCGACAAAACATCTTTATCTCATTGCATATGAAAAAATCAGACTATGAAGAAAAATGCGTTTTCGTTATTTTTTATTCATAGAATTTTCTATCTTCTTTAAATGTTTGTATAGCTTGATCTTATATATCAAAATTTTCATCCTCATATATCACCTGGAAGCAGATGGAATAGCACCGTGTACAATCTAGTTACCTTATTTTCGGACGAACGTTCGCTACTACACTAAGCAGAAAATTTTGAACTAAAACTTCTTTTAATTGAAATAGCAAAACATCAACATATGCCAAAGATGAGAAAGAAGTCTACGGAGTTTTTACATAATATTTAAAATGGGCGAAACTGTTAAATAATAACAATGAGGAAATTTTACTGCCATGGGCAGTTAGACATCAAAGAGTTGTTACAATTTTGTTATGTCATATTATTTATTCCGAGTTACCGTGCATTTCTATTTTGTAATATTTCCATAACTTTTGTATTCTCAAGTAGCCTATTAGCGTATAGCAAACGTCAAAAATGGACGGTTAAGTGTTTGGATAGAAACAGTATTTACGCACACGCTCCCCTTCTCACCAGGGTATGACTACTCCCCTCCCCTACTCTAGGGACGGGGAGAGCTTAAATATATATATATATATATATATATATATATATATATATATATATATATATATATATATATATATACTGAATATATATATATATATATATATATATATATATATATATATATATATCCAGACGCTTGCTCTTTATTATACACGAGAGATTGTCATAAAATGTTTATTTTACAGTGCTAGCGTGACATATCCATTCAACATAATTTCTGCATCTTTTTTTCTTTATTACTGGTCACCTTTTTTCTGATGACCCGCAATTATTTGCAAATCTCACTTTTTTCAGGGAGCCTCCGTCGGGTTCATCACTTCCATCATCCTCAACATCTGGATCGCCGTAGGTCAGCTCTTCACCCAGACGCAAGCGCAGTTCCTGCCCTTGTCCCGGGACGGCTGCCCCACCCCTCCTCCCCCAGTCAACGCCACGACGCCAGCGCCAGTCCTGACCACCACTTCCGCCATCCTTGATGCTGTGACAACCGACGAGACGCCCGTCATGAGTGGTAGCGAGTAAGTATTGGGGCGATATATCAATTTTCAAGAAAAATTAGAAAAAATCAGATCTCCAGTTTTACCACTTTCAACAGACGCATTTATTTCTAATTTTCTCATTTTATCGCAAAAACTTCGCCTGTTTTACTACTTTCTACAGGCCGCATTTACTTTTAATTTTATAATCTCGCAAAAAACACCTGTTTTACCAAATTCAACAGACGCATTTACTTCAAAATTATAATTTTAGAGAAGAAACTTTGCCTTAAATATTCAATTTTTTAACTATTAACAAAATCAAGAGTTCTATCAATCTTCATAATTTCTAGATAGGAGAACTTCACCAATGCGGATCGAACTATATAGCTGTACCTCGGTTTCCCTCATCCTTAAGATGAGAGACAAACGAGGGCAACCTCACATAAATCTATATAATATATACAATTTGAAGATTACAGATCATAAAAGATTTCCTTTTCCACTGAAACTAGAGATGGACCATTAGAGATTTTTCAACATAGCATCCATCATTCTTTCTCGAGACATCTGTGTCGATTCATCATAGCGGAGGCTTCTCCTTTTATCTGGACTTAGCAAACCCAATAGAATTCATGTCTTGGAGAAAGAGGATAAAACAACTGTTACGCAAAACGAACTATTAGTCTTTTTAAGCGACGTCAGACACACGTCTGAAAATAGACTGGTCACCAGTAAATTCCTAATACATCAAAAAAAAAAAAAAAAAAAAGCGGTATTGGTATTAACTCAATGTATTCGAAAATTCAATGAAAAATTCTCAATGTTGTTTACCCTTACAATACACACTATTCTCATACACTAAATTCAATAATTTATGGATTATCTTTTTTTTTTTTTTTTTTTTTTTGCTGACCTCAGTCATATCGAATAAACTCCAAGAATTCAAAGGTTCCTTAAAAATCTATCCAGATTATTCCAAACATTAACTGTATAAATTTCCTTTTCCAAATTTCAAGCAAATTCCGAGAATAATTTGAAAACTATTTTTTTATTAGTTTTAATTTTCATCTTTATAGGTCTTTCTCCTTCGCCCTAAAGTGACCATAACACCAGGTCCTCTCACGTATTTCTTTATCTTTTCAGCGCCTCGGATCACAGTATCTACGCCCTTTCTTACTGCCTGAACTCGGTTTGGGGAACTCTCATGTGCATCATTGTCGCTGTTATAGTTACCGCTTTTACAGGTAAGGGAAGGTATTTTATTTGTTCGTTTGTTTAACTGATTATTCATTTATATCCCTTAGTCTTATATGTTTAACCTGAGACTGGATTGACTTCCAGTTGTGAATCCTACTAATAACTGGAAAGGTCGATTCTTGTTCAGTGAATGTGAATAAATGTTGCTGCTTAAAATTATGAAATGTAAACACTGTTAAGAAATGATTCTCATCTTGATAGTCTATTGTACTGAAGCCGAGATCATATGCCATATGGTTAAGGTACCCATTAATTACCGTGAAATCTGAAAAATCGTGGAAGAAAGTAAAGGTAACGATATAGTGTAATAAAGATGATTTATAGGTAGAAAGCACACCAACGAAATATGATAAGATTGTTGTAGATGGTAAATATCTAAATGAATTAATAAAAACCTATTAAGAAAATGCGCAAATAATTCTAGAAAAGTTAATAGGAATTACGATTGTAGCAATCATACTTTGACACTAGAACATCAGAGGAAACGTTGGTATTAGGGAAATGATCCAGCATGAATGAAAAAGCAAAATAATAGTACATTGCGTCCCATTGCCCTGATTTTATCAATATTTTAATTTTTAGGTACCAACGGCCCGGAGGACGTCGACAAGAACCTAATCTCCAAGAAGTCCTGGTCCCTATTTGAGAGAACGCCCCTTCTGCAGGGCAGAGAGCCCTTAATCAAGACCTTCCTGAGGAGGTCATCCTCTCGCATTCCTCGCAACGAAGGCAGCAGAAAAGATGCAGAGTCTCCTGACGAAACGGAGCCCTTGCCCAAACAGTTAAACCTGCCAGACGCCAAGAACGTGGACGACAGCGACTGCAGAGGAGCAGTCTGAAGATGATGATGTCATCTTG
>NC_090730.1:148337807-148390307 GCF_036898095.1 Palaemon carinicauda
ATTACATAAAATAAAATAATAAATATGATAGCTAAAACGATCTTTATAAAACTCTTGATTACATAAGATAAAATAAATATGATAGTTAAAACGATCTTTATAGAATTCTTTATTACATAAAATAACATAAAAAAAGTTCCAAAAACAATGAACCAGACTCTGAATATCAATCTGATGTAAACTCCCAAACGCAGGTTTCAGCCACACTAAATTCCGAAAAGATTTTTAGAGTTCTGTAGTGATGTCCCACCCCGACTCTTAGACTGCAATTCCCATGTAACTATCAATGATTAATTCATGGATTTAGGACCATATAGTTCTATTATGCACTCTTATTTACCCTAGGAACAAACACAAAGAGGATTCTCTGTTCCAACCATCCTCTGCATATGTGCTGAGAATCTCCTCTCCCACACACAGGGCTCGTCGGAAACAAACTTATTAGATAAGTAAAACATTCTAAAACAAACCAACAAATCACTGACCTCGTTTTGCGTGAATCATCCAAGGGTCACGGTAGATTTCTTCGCCACGAACTTCTTATATGAGTGTACATTTTAGAATCTGTAATTCAGAATAAAATAACGTTAATAGTGAACAGAGGATAATAGTTTTTTTTTATATATTTTGTTTTATATCTACTCTCTATGTATACTTTAATATCATTATTTATGGTATAACTTCCTATGATCATCAAAAAATTCTTACTAATCCCTTTGAATTTATTGGAATGGCTTTATGAGTCTGAAGATATAGTTCTAAGTTGGGGTCGGGGAGGACATTCAGCACCAAGGTGCCACAGGGGGGAAGAAAGTAAGAACGCAGGTAAAGTAGATATCTAAAAAATTGGTGCAGCTAAGAAAAGAAGGGAGGCCTACAGTGAGCCATGTGAGCTGCACTGACAACACAAACATTTAAAGGTTTAAAAGTTTAAAGGCAGCTCATGAATGGCAAAGGGAAGGAACAGTGACATTACCCTATCAAGCATGACAATGCCCTAGAGACTGACCAAATATATGATCAGCGCCCAAGGCCCCTCTCCACCCAAGCTAGGGCCAGAGAGGACTAAGCAATGGCTGCTGATGGCTCAGCAGATAGACCTATAGGCTCCCCGAAACACCCCCTCATTAGCTCACAATGATGGTAAGGTTGCAAACACTAAGGGAACTAACGAGTCTGAGCAGGACTCCAACCCTCGTCTGGCAAACAGCCGGCGGAGACGTTACCACAACAACCCTAAATCCCATCAACCCTTTGGTGGAATTTTAATCCAAGTAACATTTTTCTTAGATTTATTAAATCGCAAATGTCCTCTGCACCGGCCCCCACCCCACAAAAAACTAAGAGTTTCTCTTGAGGTAGACTAACGTTCTTGATCATGTTAGTCTACGTATAGTATAGTAGGGTAAGGCAATTTTGGACAGAGGCAATTTTGGACAAGCGAGGCAAAAATTGGACAGATGCAATATCTCTAAAACTACTTATAATTTTCAAAAACTATAATGCTGATAGAAATTCCCCAACCTTCTACTTTATGAATATTAGTACGTTTGGTTTTGCAAAAGTATTAAATACCACTAGAAAAATTGTTGAATATGGGTGTCCAATAATTGCCTCGCCTTCATTTTAGGGCTTCTCAAAAATAATACTAGAATTTTTTTTTTTCTAAAAAAAAAATAGTAGATGATACTAAAGGAAGGTTTAAAATAAAAAATTGATGAAAAAATCTGGAATATCTAGGGTCCAATTTTGCCTCACTTCGAAAAATGGTGAGGCAATTTTGGACACTTAAATGAAAAAACAACTAGTTCATAATGTTAAGTTATTAAGTAATACATTTTGTAATTTTATTATCTTTTATATTATTCTTATATGTATCTATATATTTTCTTAACAATTTTAACCAAAAATGATAGTTATTTGAAAATATTTTTTACCATATACTTCAAGAGAAAAAATATTGAATTGTAAAAAACGGAAAAAGAAAAAGGTTTTCTTTTCAAAGAAGATATTAATAAAACCTATTACTAATGAAAAAATGTGTACAATACAAAACCTGAAATATAAGTGAACAATTCAATATATATTATAGCCATGTACGTAACAACATAAATGTCTGAATAGAATATAAGTCTTGTCTATTTACTTCAACTGAATGCTCAAAAAACTGCTTCTGCTCTTTTATAGATGGCACTAACCGTTTTCGTTAAGGCCTGGGTTTCATAAATAAAGGACCTTTAATTACATCTGTGATTTGAAAAAGGTATGTATCCGTTTGGTGCTCTGGATACTCCTCTACCCCTGACGCCTGGCGGATGATCTTAGTGGAGTTAGTATGGACCGCCAGGGGTCACTTGCCTTAGTTAGGCACTGCGCATCACAAGGAACTGGCTGTCCTTTGATGACTCTAACCAACGAATCCTCTATGGATTTAATCTTTCTTTGAAAAGCGAAAATGAAAGAATGGCCCCTCGTCCCGGGAGTTGTAGGGTGCTAAGAATCTCCCGGTTAATAAATACAAAAGAAAAATTGAAAATTGGTAATTGGAATGTTAGAAACATGAATCAGATTTGGAAGTTACAGCAAGTAGAGAATGAATTTATGAATTACAGTTTGGATATCTTAGCCCTAAGTGAAACATTTTGTAAAAGGATCGGTAAAGAACTCACACCAAGGCAATACATATCTACAGTATCAACTCAGTAAGAACAGATGGAGTTGGAAGAGAAGGGGTAGGAATGACGACACAAAGAGAAGAAAAGTCATTAATGGAATGAAGAGCTGTATATAGCAGATGGTTACTTGCAAAGTTTAAATCAAGGCAGTGCAATATGAGTACTATAGTTAACTATGCACCAACAAATGATTCCCCTGAAGACAGGAAAGATGAATACTATAAGGAATTGCAGTGTGTAACAGATGAGATCCCAGTGAGAGATACGAAAATTGTGATTGGTGACTTCAAGACTGCTGAAGTTGCAAGGAATAATCGAGGTATAGAGAATGTGATGGGTGTTGAGGGTCTTGGCGAAGTTGCAAAGGAAAATGGGGCAGATTTTATAAGTTTTTGTTTTTTCCAGCACAAGGACATCCACAAATATACATGGGCTTCATCATGTGGCAATTAAAAAAATCAAATAGATCACATAGCCATTGATAAAGAGAGAAGGAGGACTCTGAGAAGTATAAGAAGCTATAGAGGTGCAAATATTGGTAGTGACCACTAGCTCCTCTTGCTACACTGAAATTAAAACCGAATGCACCCAACAGAAATGTAGATAAAATATCTAGGTCTGATACAACTGGCTTCTAGAGGATGAGCAGAGAAATCTATGTAATTGAATGTAAGAATCGATTTGCAGTCTTAGAGACTTTAGGAGACAAATAGCAAACAATTAACGAATGATACTTGGGATACGATAAAAAGGAGACAAAGTTAACAGTTGAATGTTGGAAGTTTTTGAGGAAGTAATGAAAAATGCAAGGTAGAGCATGCTAAGCATTCCAGTATTGATAGTGAGGTCAAAAGAAAAGCCAGAAATGACTGGCGAGAATATTTAGACAGGAAAGCAGATGAGTCTGACAAAGCTATGAATTCAGGGAGTGACTATGGTATAAGAATTGTACATAGAATTATTATAGAAATCTCTACGGGAGCAAAGCAGAAGAAGCATATACCCATCAAAAAGAGAGATGGGGCTGTTATAACAACAGAAGATGAAGAAAGGCAACGTTGGAGGGATTAATTTGATTGATATACCTGAAGCTGAGGAATACCTTGATGTGCCCATCAATGAATTCAGTGTGTTTGAAGTCGAAGCTATCTTTTAAAAAAACCCGAAGAGATGTGATGCCTCTAGTTATGATGGAATCACTGCTGAGATAATATTGGCCGAAAATGATGTGATTCCCAGATTACTTACAAGATTATTTTGTAGAATGTGGCGTGAAGAGGCAAAGCCTGGTGAATGGGAGCTAGGAGTGTTGGTGAAAACGGCAAATAGGAGATCTGACTGATTGCAATATTTACAGAGGTATCACACTTACGTCAGTTGTCATGAAAATACTATGTTGTTTATCCTCATGCATTTTGTAATGCATAGAAGAGTTGGTGATGTTGGAAAAGGATTGGACTGGACTGGTAACAGGATATTAGCTGACCTAGAGTATGCTGATGACGCTGTCCTTATTAGCAGAAAACCACAGGTCAAGATAAATAGAAAAAAAGACAGAGATGAGGAGATTGGAACATGCAATGGAAGAGGAAATATCATTGGAAGGAAAAAGGTTTAATGAGGTGGAACCATTTAAATATTCAGGAACTATGATATCTACGACAGGGATTAAGATTTCGAGTTCAATGAAAGATTGAAAAAAAAACAAATGAGATAATGGCTAGGTTAAGTAATATCTGGAAATCAAATCGCCTGAAATTACATATAAAAGTCTGGCTATATATCAGTTTAGTGAGATCGGTGTTACTGTGTGGATATGAGTCGTGGTATAACAATGAAACAATATCCAACAGATTTTATAGATTTGAAAACAAAGCCCTCAGAAGAATATTGGGAGTTAAATGGCAGGACAGGATTAGAAATGAAACTAAGAGAGATCACTCAAGTGCCATATGTGGATGAGATCATGGTGAGGGGTAGATGGAGATGGTTTAGGCATGCTCTTCGCTCTCTCCAAAGAGAGATTAGTTTACCAAACTTTCAACCAGGCTCCACAAGGCCCTAGAAGAGTTGGAAGACCCAGGCTTACGTGGCTGAGGACTATGAAGCGCGAAATAGATGTTGAATGGAGAAGTATTCATTTAAAAGCTCAAGATAGAGACGAATGGCAATCTAACCGAGGTCCTTTGCGTCAATAGGCGTAGGAGGAGATGATGATATGTGGTTTCAAGCTATTCAACTCAAAGTTTGTCACTTTGCCTCCCTCCTCCGCTAAAAACCATTTTGTTGCTATACCAATGCAAAATAATGGATGCTCCTTATCTTTATAAATTACCACATACCATTTTCCTACAGCTGACGCTTCTTTATATGGAGGTGAAACGCTCTCCCAAAATTAATTAAATTCCTGTTGATTCACTATCAGGACTATCCAAGTAGTTTGAATAATCACTATTAATTACCTTGGTCAATTTAGATTTTTTTTATATTCACTTTAGCGTTTGCACACATTTTTCTTTGAAATCGAGAAATATTTGGTTGCTTTGTATTACCATTATTTGTTTTGTTTTTATTTCTCTTATTGCCTTTCTTTAGGGTTTTCCCTTTAATGATCTTCATTTCATCTTTTTCTTAAATCTTCGATTGCCTCCCTTTCTGTTACTATTTGAGCAAATGACTTTCTTATTCTTGTTTTGTTTTTATCATTCTTGGTTGCGTTTTCTGTAAGATTATCTTTTGTAGGTAAAAGTGTCTCTTTGATGGCTCGTTCATAATATGAGGTAAAAATAATAAGAATAAACTGGATATGTACAACTTAGGACGAATATTGTTTATGGGATCAGCTTTGTCTGTCGTTGATATCTCTCACTATCATGCTGTTTACTCTAATGTTGCTACATTGAACACGATATCAAAAAGGCAACACGTCAGCCGCATCTTTTCTATTGCAGTTATCAACATGGAAATTAGCAGAAAAGGGAAAACATATTTTCCCTAATACATGAAATTTTCATTTGGATTTGTGAATTATTCTAGGAACAATGTATATACGAGAATTTTTTTTTTTTTTTTTTATTTGTAGCATTTGGGGTGACTCCCCTCTCGAGGATGTCACCATGATTTGGTCGATCTTTTTGAAGGTTCCACCCCTGAGTGTCAAAACCTTTGAGTGTGTCCCCAGTATTAAATAACTTTGAAAATCATATCATATCCCTCAAGCTAGAAAGACAAACTTTTTGTAGATGTAGCTCTCAGGGTGTCACCCTGAGCAGACACTCCCCCCCCCCCATACTGCACTCCAAATGTCTTATTTTGTATGCTTATGATAACATATATGTAGATTTACACATAAAAGTATATTTGCGTGCTCGAATACAAAGTTTAATTTATATATTCATAAAGTAAGGCAAAATTGGACAGTTTTCAAAGCTATGGTGAGGCAAAATTGGACAGGCAACTTTCTCACTTTTTTCTTGGCGAGGCAAAATTGGACAATCTTGGATTGCGGACACAAAAATTTATGTAAGTCCATAATTTTTTTATAGTATGTTTATATTGATAGTGACCACAAATTGTCATAATTTGGAAATTGAGCGTTGCTGCTTAACGAAGATACAGACGTGTCCATAATTGCCTCGCTGTCCAAAATTGCCTCGCCTCTAAGATATTTTTTTTTATTGATGAGATATAGGAATTTCTAATTCTCTGATGATTATGATACAAACTATTTTTATAGATGAGACCTCCCTCTTTTGAAAGCATGTTTGATTTTTGGTCATAAATTATTAATACAGATTTTGTACAAAGGTTTCTAAAAAGGTGTCCAAAATTGCCTCGCCTTACTATATTCTTTATCCAATTGGTCTTGATCCCCCTTCGGTAGTTATGGTGGTTGGTGAAAACGTTTCTTGCCCGTTCATCAACCCTTAAGCATCAAACGTTTCTTCCCAAACCTACTGAGCAATGTTATCGAACGTCTAAATCTGGCAATAAAGAACATCTCAGGAAGCATGGCAACACCCACTGGCCACCACATCTATTTGGTAGAGTACTGTAATCACTGAATTGCTATATTTACATAAATCATATATATATATATATATATATATATATATATATATATATATATATATATATAGTATATGGCAAGACGAACTAGGAGAATTTGACGGTATAATCTGGCATAGAAAAAAACAAACAAACGCGGGTGAAAGGACATGTCTAAAGCCTTTGTTCTGTATTGGACTAGTACCGGCTGATAATTATATATATATATATATATATATATATATCTACATATATATATATATATATATATCTACATATATATATATATATATATATATATATATATATATATATATATATATATACACAGAGCCAAGCAGCATAGCTCTTTTCCTCTCATATTCTTGTAATCGTTTTACCTTTTTAGTCAGACCATCATAAAAAATCTCAAAACCTTAGCAAAACAAGCAGCAGATATGAAAGTACTGTACAATGCTATAGTTCTAACCGAGTTGAGGCCTGCGATGAGCTCTTAAACAAAGCCTAAGTATTAAAAGCCCAATCAGGCATCGGAACTAAAGGGGTCCAATTCCTATTACTCTCGTTTTTGTCTGTTTCTATGAGTTCTTCCTTCATAAAAAATTTAGTAGTAGTTAGGGCAAAAAAATAAAATAGACTTTTTCGTGTTAAACAATGTTAATAAGTATAGTTTTGGTCAAGAGTAACCCAATTACCGTTCATATTTCATACTGTTTCTTGGTCTTAAATATACTATTTACCTACAATTATCGTACGCTTGTTAAAAGTTAAAAAACTAGGTTTATTGGTTCACGCATATATATATATATATATATATATATATATATATATATATATATATATATACTATATATATATACATATATATATATATATGTGTGTGTGTGTGTGTGTGTGTGTGTGTGAATCATTGATTACATAGGCCTACTAAATCTTATTACTTCTCATGAGCGCTGTGTGTCTAAAGTAACGGATTAATCTTCTATCAACCCCATTTTTTAATAGAAACCCCAAATAGCTAGGTGATTAAAATATAATAATCCCATTAGCATTTACATGCTATTAGTCGCATTCAGTATTGGCCCTAAGACCTTAACTTTCGGAATCTACCTACCACCAATCGCAAGCTAACACTATCAATCCACATCAGGCTTAAAACAAAAGCATTTCAATAAAAATGAGGCATTTGAATACACAGTAGGATACCAGAATTCCTGGTACACCTCAGTGAGGAAGTAAACCCAGCCACACTCTTAAGTGGGGTTTACACGGGCGAACAGCTCGTCGAGCCTGGCTCGACAACCCTGTGTTTGAATCGATGTTCGAGCGTGTAAACGGGCTATTTGGTTGTCGAGTGGCTCGATGAAAGTCAGGCTCATCTTGACTTTTGTGGGCGGAGCTACATTGTTTGACGAGCGATGTGAACGTCTGAACGGGTGTCGAGCATCGAACCTTAGTTGTTATTCAAACCTGCTAGAGGAAATATCATCAAAGAAATGAATAATGGCTGCCATTAATGAAAGCAAGAATGGGATATCGGGCTCATCCAGCTTTATGGAAAGTTAAATCAAAAGACTATTACAATAAAGTAGCCAGAAACAAAGGAATAGCGGGCACTCAGTCTTTCATGTGGAGTTATGGATTTCCACATAGTTGTATCTTCATAAGTAATGAAAGGGCTGACACGATTCAGTAGATCAATGTACGTGTCTTTATCTATACGCAAAAAAATGCGTCAGTCATCTGGCTCTAATTTTAAAGCAACAAGCAAGTTGGTGTGTGAAAATTTCTCTTTTTAGTAGCCAATCCTTCGTCCACTTTGATCTTTTTTTTTCCTTCTTGATGCCACTGCTAAAGCAATGGTTATCAAATGGTCCTGGTCGAGAGACATGTTGACGTTGTTTTAGCACGAGCCACACTGAGGTTCGATGTACTGTCTGATACAGTCTGAAAGCTCTTCGAGCCGTTCTACAAATAGGTTCGACAACCGGGCTCGCAGAGCTGTTCGGCCGTGTAAACCCGCCTTTATGCGTGGCGAGTTCGAGTTTACCTCAGCCCACCACCTCTGCCAACTTTCCCTTCACAATCGTTTTGGTTACTCGTCACGAAGAAATGGTGTGACATGACGCACTTCTTCAGAGTGAGGTGTACTATGGACTTCTGTGTCCAACTGTACCTCTTACTGACTGACTCTCTGGGATCAGATGGCCAATGGCAACACCCCTACTTGGGTTTTATATAGCTTATCAATTAGGGTATTATCTCACCAAAGATATTATTGTACGGTGTGCGATGAGTAGGGGCGTAGCATCCTTTAACCATGTGCCTCTATATTCACTATTGTGATTCTCTCTCTCTCTTTCTCTCTCTCTCTCTCTCTCTCTCTCTCTCTCTCTCTCTCTCTCTCTCTCTCTCTATGTGTGTGTGCATATATATATAAATATAAATATATACATATATATACTGTATATACATATAAAAGTAAGGAGGTAGTGTCCTTTAACTATGGGTTCAATATTTTCTATATATATATATATATATATATATATATATATATATATATATATATATATATATAAACAGTGTGTATATATACAGTATATATATATATATATATATATATATATATATATATATATATATATAAATATATATACACACATTATATATATATATATATATATATATATATATATAAATTGGACATATGCATTTGGGCCATACGACTAGCACCGGGATCTGGGAGGCCATTCAGCACCTACTGTATGTGCAACTGGAGAGATACCCGGCAACAAAATTGCAGTATAAAGTTAAAGCTTAAGACTTTGGAGAGCAAGATGGAAGAAAGGAAGTGGGAACGGAGGTACGGAAGGCTTAAAAGTGAGTGCAGATAAAGAGTCGAAAGAATGCCTACAGTGCACCGCTCGAAGTACATAAGAGACACTAACACGCTTCTACTTAATCGAGGCAGACAAGAGGAATGTAGAAAATGTGCATCCACAAGGTTTTAAATCTGAACATTCCTTTGTTTAACGAGTAACTACTCATAGGTGAATTTCAAACAATCTGTACCATTTATTTCTATAGACATTTGTTAGCTTTCATACAAGGCACACTCTTATAGAATAAAGAATTTAAATACCATAAAACATGGCACAGCTGCTTTGCCATATTCCAAACTTATCGATCGGTCAATTGGGTTCGCTTGGACACCAATAAACCATACCGCTCAGCCACAATTTCATATTCTTCATGGGGTTAAAGGTCGCTCATGAATGGCAGAGGCAAGGGACAGGACAATGTTCTAGAGACTGGCCCCCTCTCCATCAAGAGAGGACCAGGGAGGGTTAAGCAATGGCCGCTGATGATTCAGTAGGTAGACCTTTAGGCTCTGCCAAACCACTCATCCGTAGCTCACAAGGATGGTGAGGTTTCAGACACTACTAGAAATTATATCGAGTTTGAGGGGGTCCCTAACCTCAGTCCAATAGATTGCCAGGTAGTGACGTTTCCAATAGTCTACCACATATACAATATATAAGCAACTTGGACGCAATTCGAAAATAACACACAAATGTAAGTGACGTATGAAATAGTGGAAATAAAAAATTAGAAAAGCTAAATTGTTTATGGGGCTAAGCTCGTGTAGCAGGTGTGCGCGGGGTCGTGTGTGTTGGAGTAAAGTCCCCAAACAGTTGACAAAGATATGGCAAACAACAAATCAACCACGGTGATATTTCAGACACCACACACGAAGTGCGTTGATAAAATAGACACAACATAGTGCCCGTAACAAGGCATATATTCACCATGCAAAAAAATAAAAAAAAGCAATTAATTGTTTGATCAAGTTCTATTTAAATTAAGTAAATAATTAGTATTTAAGGCCAGCTATCCCATGAACATTAACCTAAAAATATGACAATATTCTATCCTTTGTACACTACTTACGCATATAATCTATTTTAAATCTTATTAAAACCATACTTGGGAAAAATGATCATTTCCCGTATGTGTTGACGGATGAGCTAATTTATATGAATTTTCCCACTGAGTACGTGTAGGAAATTATATATATATATATATATATATATATATATATATATATATATATATATATATATATATATATATATACCCAAGCCCGGGTAAATGGGGAGGGTTGGCGTCAGGAAAGGCATCTGGCCATGAAAAATTTGCCAAAACGAATACAGACAGTGAATATTATCAGAATAAAATTAATGCTAGATGGAGACAGCTGGCCAGAAACATCAACCCACACATAGAAGTGGGAAAAGGTGCAGACAAAGAAGAGCATGCCAAAACCATCTCCATCTACCCATCACCATGATCTTGTCCACATATGGCAGTCGAGTAATATCTCTTATAGTTTCATTTCTAATCCTGTCCTGCCATTTAACTCCTAATAGTTTTCTGAGGGCTTTGTTCTCAAATCTAAAAAATCTGTTGGAGATTGTTTCATTGTCATACCACGACTCATGTCCATACAGTAACACCGATCTCACCAAACTGATATGCAGCGTGAATTCTATACATAATCTCAGGCTTTTCTATTAACAGATTTTTTGCTTTTTTCACTCTTTTATTAAACTCCTATTCTAAAGACCCTGTATTAGAGATCATAGTTCCTAAATACTTGAATGATTCCACCTCATTAATAATTTCTCCTTCCAATGATATCTCATCTTCCATTGCATCATCTCTGTCTTCCTTCTATTTATCTTGAGCCCAACCACATGTGATATTTCATGCATTCTTGTAAGCAAGCATTACAAATCCTGTGGTGCTCTGCTAATAAGGACAGCGTCGTCAGCATATTTTATAGTCCATTTCTTTTAGCGAGGCATATTTGCACCGACTCGCAGCGGTGCCCTTTTAGCTCGGAAAAGTTTCCTGATCGCTGATTGACAAGATAATTCTAACCAATCAGCGATCAGGAAACTTCTCCGAGCTAAAAGGGCACTGCTGCAAGTCGGTGCAAATCTGCCTCGCTAAAAGAAATGGACTATAGGTCAACTAATTTCCTATTACCAATCCAGTCCAATCCTTCTCCACCATCCACAACTATTCTATAATAATAAACGCGGTCGACGACCCATGTCTACATTCATCTTTAAACTACCGAATCGTGGAGGAATTGAGATCATAGTTAGGACAAAGAAAAAACTAAGAGATCATTATTAGCGGCATCTTATATCCGATGAATTAGTTTTCTCTTCTGTTGTGGCATCATTAATGTGGCCTAATGTTAGTACAGGGTCTTTCTCCAGAACCAGCTGCACCCAAAGAAACACAGCCTTCTCTTGAGTTACCCCAGAAAGGTTAAATCCTCTGATAATCAAAATAAATATGGGAACATTGGTGGGGGAAAATAGTGAAATTCTAAAAAACAGGAAAAAATGTCAAGTAAAAAGGTCAATAGATTACTTAAATATGGTTTTAATAATTAACCTCTTCCTTAAGGTTGCATCTCTCTCTCTCTCTCTCTCTCTCTCTCTCTCTCTCTCTCTCTCTCTCTCTCTCTCTCTGTTTGCGGGAAAAAGAAAGAAAGTATACTTTATGAAAGAAAAATATCATTGATAAAGAATCTTGAATAAAACAATATCTTACGTTTTATAAATGAGTTTCAAGCGATGAGATGAGGATTACCTCGTCGAGACCCTTTTGTTTTGATGGTAAACAATTGTTTTGTAAGAACAAGACACTTACGCTGTATATTCTATTCTCCTTATCTCTCCAACCTAGCTGCAACCCACAATAATCTTCTAACATTAAGGTATATAGTTAACTGTTTAGGCGAACAGGCAACCGAAACTCGAATCCAGAGAGAGAGAGAGAGAGAGAGAGAGAGAGAGAGAGAGAGAGGAGAGATTTAAATCAGTCTATTGCTCCCATTGGCGTCAGATATTTGAGTAAATTGTAACAGTATTTTTGTTTACACCTATATAGTAATTAAGTTATGCCGAAAGAATACAAAATAAACTTTAGACAGATATTTAAGTACACATTAAAAAATAATATTGTTCACATCTATATACAGGTATTAAAGGTTATACAAAGGAATTCATATGAAATACAAAATAAAATTTAATATGATTTCGAAGGTAGGTTGTGCCTATCTAGTTAATATTACAACAGAGAGAGAGAGAGAGAGAGAGAGAGAGAGAGAGAGAGATTGTCTATTGTATCACCAATGTCATCTCTCTTTGTTACTTACAAGGTTATCGTGTATAATATGGGACCGAGTCCAAGGTGCATGGCTTCAGCACCATCCGAAATGATTAAAGGTTTTCCAAGTTTTCGCTATCTTTTAGGACCATTCATTACAAGACTCTTTTCAAACTATCAAATTACATTAACAACACATTCATAGTTTAATTACGCTGATCCCAACATCTCTCTCTCTCTCTCTCTCTCTCTCTCTCTCTCTCTCTCTCTCTCTCTCTCTATCCTTCCAAGAGATTGCTTCGACAAGTGTGACTGAGTAACATAGTACCAAGGTCTAAATATTTAGACCTTGCATAGTACTCCCCTCATGTTTGTAAGGTCCGTGGTTTGCACAGTCTATCTGCCATCAAAATTATAATAATACCAAACTATCTAATGGTGAGAATCAATGTTTGCCATTTGTCCTGGTTACTCTCTCGAATGGCTTTAAAACTTAAACACATACCCGAATGTACCCTTTAGATTCCACCCTTCAGATAACAGGTTGCACTGATATGTCACCCAACAAATCAAATGATAGCCAAATTAGTCATAATTAACGCTGTGTGGACTTAAGTTTTAATGATAAACAAATTATATATATATATATATATATATATATATATATATATATATATATATATATATATATATATGCCACACGTTACAATCGGTGTTGTAAAATGCTGAAATAAATTTACAAACTAAATAGAAATAATGTCAATTACATAAAAGTCTGCATTTTCCACAGCTATCTCGTTCAACATACCCGCTAACCTTTACTATCTGGGATGAAATACCGGATTTCATCACTAAAATAAAAATACTGAATCCCTTAGACACTTTCTAAAGATTATATAATGTGCTAAGCTTTCTAGTTGTTTGTGTGCGTGTGTGTGTGTGTGTGTGGTTATCGCCGGGCCAAAGTGGGCGGAGCCAGCTGATCGTATAATTTTGGCGGGAATCTGGCAAGGATAGATTCACGATTGCAAATATTGCAATCTACTTTAAAATATAGATAAGACACCAAGTGCTTGATTGCTATGGTTTACTTAATTGGCTTTTATTTTCTTTTGACCGTTCATTTGGTTTAAACAAGGCAATTATAGCCACGTCTTGCACTGCTACCCTACAAAGATATAACCGATTTCCCTCCAGAAGCACAAACATCCTACCTAAAGCGCTCACTTGATAACCATGAAGGTATATGAACCTTTGCATAATTATTTAATGGAGTATGTAATTTTTAAACTATATCTAGAACAGGTTTATAATTTGACCTTCAAATTCATGTTTTGGGTAGAAGCGTATATGGATGTATCACCCAAGTTTAATTTTTTTTCGGAGACAAGTTTCATTAATCAATATATTTCCTATAAAACAGATTCGTAAATTGCCTTTAGTAATACATTGAAAACACACACACACACACACACACACACACACACACACTTGCCTTTCAGAATGAAGAGAACACGAACCCGCGGTGCTTGTTAGCTGTTACTTCGATCACTACTTCATTTAAACTGACTGAGTAACAAACTGAGTATCGGTACTGACTCAGAGAGTTGGATGACTCCAGACAGTTGAATCGCGTCAATCTATGTCTTGTAGGCCTACCCCTTCCTCCCTATATTGTCACTTAATAAAGTTTAATTTGAATACATTAAATATTAATTTTGTTGCAACCTGTAAATACTATTTCTTTTTTCAAATGAAAATAATGTCAAGAGAAGCCAAATTGTAGCCTACACATGAAAACGTAAGCCAAGCATAGTCATATGAAAACCCCTTGTGAAGTCTTATGAACTTTGAAGACGACTCTCTCTCTCTCTCTCTCTCTCTCTCTCTCTCTCTCTCTCTCTCTCTCTCTCTCTCTCTCTCACGTGATTTTAGCCTTCGAGAAGCGTTGTAAACATTATAGAGGCTGTCTGAGCTAAGATCTAGCAATAGTTTTAGCCTTTTGGAAGCGTTGTAAACGTTATAGATGCTGTCTGAGCAAAGATCTGGCAGTAATTTCCGACTTCTGGAAGCTTTGTAAATGTTATAGATGCTGTCTGAGCAAAGATCTGCCCCCCCCCCCCCTCTCTCTCTCTCTCTCTCTCTCTCTCTCTCTCTCTCTCTCTCTCTCTCTCTCTCTCTCTCGTGATTTTAGCCATCTGGAAACGTTGTAAACGTTATAGAGCTATCTGAGCAAAGAGCTAGCAATAATTTTAGGCTTTTGGGAGCGTTGTAAACGTTAAAGGTGCTGAGCAAAAAGATGTGGCAGTAATTTTCGACTTCTGGAAGCTTTGCAAACGTTACAGATGCTGTCTGAGCAAAGACTGGCTGTAATTTTAGACTTTTGGAAAGCCTCTCTCCCTCTCTCTCTCTCTCTCTCTCTCTCTCTCTCTCTCTCTCTCTCTCTCTCTCTCTCTCTCTAGATTTGAACCCATGAAATCCATGTCTCTATATAACCCAGTGTTCTAACCAGTCAAATGATTATCCAAATTTCTACCAGTCAAAGGTTCGAATCCTTGGCCGGCCAGAATTATTTATCATTAAAGGAATTTCCCTGTGGGTCTGAGATCCCATGGTAGAGCGAATTCTATATTAAATGAACCGCTATTACCTTTTAAAAGAGTGTAAATCACAAGTGTTAGTGAAAATAATACACACACACACACACAAATATATATATATATATATATATATATATATATATATATATATATATATATATATATGTGTGTGTGTGTGTGTGTGTGTGTGTGTGTGTGTGTGCGTCCCTTTCTGAGTGGGAATACCTTAACATGGTGAAAGGGTTTGTGTATCGCCATGATCAGCAAAGCTGTAATAGTCAGGGCCACCCATACTAGGTCTCCCACCATCACCGTTCTGCGGTGGCCAGCGTGGTAATGGAAATGGCCAAACCCCAGCCATGACCAAGGACATGTCTGAAGCCTTTGTCCTGCAGTGTACTAAAGATGGCTGCAATTGTTGTTTTACACACACACACACACACACACACACACACATATATATATATATATATATATATATATATATATATATATGAAGGCCTTAGTGGCGTCAATGGACCTTGGTGGAACTTGATGCTTATGGAGGTGTAGACCCAAATGGCATTTTTCCTTTGTTTCTTATAAAGATAGCAGATTTCTTAGCTCCAAAGTTATCTGTTATTTTGCGCAAGTTAGCAAGAAGAGGAGCTTTTAGCACTTGTTGGAGAATTGGTAATGTTACTCCTCTATGTAGATGTGTTTGCGGTAGCTCAAGTCCCACTGATTACCGCTCAATTTCCATAACTACCATATTATCTAAAGTTTTTGAACGTCTTCTGGCAAAACGTCTTAATAGGTTTGCAGAAGGTAATCATCTATTCGCTAGTTTGCAATTTGGTTTTCGTAAAGGCCTTGGAGCATGTGATGTCCTTACAATCTCCAATGCTGTACAGAAATCCCTTGATTGTAGTCAGGAAGTTCGTATGATTGGCCATGATTTTAGTGCTGCCTTTGACCGTGTTAATCATGAGGCCCTTGTTTTCAAACTGAAACAGTTGGGAGTGGGTGGGTCGTTTCTTATCATTATTATTGATTTTTTAAGTAATAGATCTTAAAGAGTTGTTGTTGATGGGCACCATAGTGAGTATAGGAATGTGATATCCGGTGTTCCATTGGGTAGTGTTCTTGGCCCATTACTTTTCATACTATATACATATGACATGTGGTTTGGCCTAGAAAACAAGCTTGTTGCATATGCAGATGATGCTACTCTCTTTGCATCAATTCCATCCCCTGAATATAGATCTGGGGTTAGTGAATCCCTTAATAGAGATTTAGCTAAAATTAGTGCATGGTGCAAATTATGGGGTATGAAGTTGAATCCTAATAAAACTCAAAGTATGATTGTAAGTAGGTCAAGGACGGTGGCTCCTCGACATCCGGATCTCAATATTGATAATGTTTCTTTAAATTTGTATGATTCTTTTAAAATTTTAGGTGTGATTCTCGACAGCAAATTTACTTTTGAGAAACATATTAGGTCTGTGTCTTCTTCAATTGCACAAAAAATTGGCTTATTGAGAAAGTCTTACAAGATTTTTGGTGATCAAACCGTTCTGAAGAAGTGTTTTAACTCTTTCATTCTACCTTGTTTTGAGTATTGTTCTCCTGTCTGGTCTTCAGCTGCTGATTCTCATCTTAATTTGTTGGACAGAAACTTACGGTCTATTAAATTTCTTATTCCTGATCTAGATATTAATCTTTGGCACCGTCGTTCAATTAGTTCATTATGCATGTTGCATAAGATTTTTCATAACACTGACCATCCTTTACATTCAGATCTCCCAGGACAATTCTATCCTGTTCGTAATACTAGGCAGGCATTTCATTCTCATAGCCAGGCCTTCTCCATCATGAGGCTCAATACTACACAGTATTCTAGAAGTTTTATTCCAGCTGTGACCAAGTTGTGGAATGATCTTCCTAATCGGGTAGTTGAATCAGTAGAACTTCAAAAGTTCAAAGTTGGAGCAAATGTTTTTATGTTGACCAGGCTGACATGAGTCTTTTTATAGTTTATATATGACATATCTGTTTTTGACGTTGTTAATAGTTTGTATGGGACATGTCTGTTTTGACGTTGTTACTGTTTTTAGAATTATTTATTGTTAATTTATTCTCATCATTTATTTATTTCCTTATTTCCTTTCCTCACTGGGCTATTTTTCCCTATTGGAGCCCCTGGGCTTATAGCATCTTGCTTTTCCAACTAGGGTTGTAGCTTGGCTAATAATAATAATAATAATAATAATAATAATTTGTATCAAAAGTTTTACTTTTAACTCAACCTGCCTAAAAGAGGGTCTCCTACCACGAAATAATAATAATAATAATAATAATAATAATAATAATAATAATAATAATAATAATAATAATAATAATAACGTGTTTCCTGCAGGAATCTTCACATTTCCTTAGCTTCTCTAAGTTTTTAGACGTAATCCTTTGGTTAAATGAGCGATAATTATTCCTTTTCTTCATCTTTATTCATTACAGCAATGTTTCGACAAAACTGTCTTTATCAAGTGATTGCTGGTTTACAGAAGTTTATAATTCCTTTTATACATCAGCTTCTACAAATATTACGATTAATTATTGAGATTATATTCTAAAGAAATTAAAAGTTCTAAAAAATTTCTTTACGATTCATTATTGAGATTATATTCTAAAGAAATTAAAAGTTCTAAAAAATTTCTTTACGATTCATTATTGAGATTATATTCTAAAGAAATTAAAAGTTCTAAAAAAATTTTCTTTACGATTAATTATTGAGATTATATTCTAAAGAAATTAAAAGTTCTAAAAAATTTTTCTTTACGATTAATTATTGAAGTTATATTCTAAAGAAATTAAAAGTTCTAAAAAAAATTTTCTTTACGATTAATTATTGAGATTATATTCTAAAGAAATTAAAAGTTCTAAAAAAAAATTCTTTACGATTAATTATTGAGATTATATTCTAAAGAAATTAAAAGTTCTAAAAAAAATTTCTTTACGATTAATTATTGAGATTATATTCTAAAGAAATTAAAAGTTCCAAAAAAATTTTCTTTACGATTAATTATTGAGATTATATTCTAAAGAAATTAAAAGTTCTAAAAAAAATTTCTTTACGATTAATTATTGAGATTATATTCTAAAGAAATTAAAAGTTCTAAAAAAAATTTCTTTACGATTAATTATTGAGATTATATTCTAAAGAAATTAAAAGTTCTAATAAAAAATTCTTCAATTGACTTTAAAACCTCATAACCTTATTGCAATTGCAAACTAACCATTTTCACAAATTCATTATTCTTATCAGATATTTTGAACTTGGGCGTGAATCGCTTCATGATGTTGGTTGTTGGTAACTCATAGAAATATTCTTTTATGTTGTTGCCCTTTTCACTGCTTTAGATTTCATACCTCAATAGTTTATTTGATATTGTAGCATCACCTTCTGCAGACGCTGTATCATTAGTTCTATCTATTTATAACATATATCTCCTCTAATTTCTTCCAAGAGCCTCAAAATCGTGGTTTAATTCATTAAAATCATTAGCAGTTCACACAAACTTCAAAGTTGTTAGATTTAATCTGTTGTTTAGTGCATTTAGAGAAATTCTCCATTCCCTTCCTTATCGCTATCTTATCAGCCAGCCATATCGCAGCAAATTGCTCTTAACTAAGCAGGGAATAATGTTCTATCACAAAGAGCGCCTCCTTCCCAGTTTGATATGGCAGTGATTGTGAAGCGGAGGAGACAGAGTTCGACAAATTTAATGTAAGAACGCGAATGGTTGGCCGTTAATGAAGTGTGTTGTGGTCTAGTAACTTCACGCTTCTTTTGAAGTGCAGACAAAGAAATTACCTCTTCAGTATATAGTCTTTGGAAATTACGAACGAAGGGTGGAATTGTATAGAAGATACTGTCAACATTGTCATACAACAGTCAGACAGGAGCCATCTTCCTTCGCTCCTTTTCATTGTTATTATCTGTGATGTAATTAAGAATCTTCATGTACTTTTCAGAGACGAAAAATATATCATAATCATTGAAACATTATAGAATGAATGTTTATTCTGATTCGGTGTCTTAAGTAATGAGGCAATTTTCTATATACTTTATTTTGATAACTTTTGATTATATTTCCTCTGAGGATATGTGTGGGTGTGTGCGTGTTTAAATTCACTTGAGCTAACTTTTTATAGAGCTAACAAATGTTGAAAGGAGCAACGCTGGCCAACTCTGTTATCACTCTAGTGATAAGAGCTTTAAAACAATATGACGAATTACATATATACATATCTATCTATCTATCTATCTATCTATATATATATATATATATATATATATATGTGTGTGTGTGTGTGTGTGTGTATATATATATATATGCATATATGTATATATATATATATATATATATATATATATATATATATATATATATATAGTATGTATATATTTATATATATATATATATATATATATATATATATATATATATATATACGTATATATACGTATATATATGTATGTATATATATATATATATATATATATATATATATATACTTTTATAAATATAGATGTGTGTGTAAATATGTCTGCATCATATATATGTGAGTGTAAATATATCATTATTATTATTATTATTATTATCATTATTATTATTATTATTATTATTATTATTATTAGCCAAGCTACAACCCTATTTGAGAAAGCAAGATGCTATAAGCCCAAGGGCTCCAACACGGAAAAATAGCCCAGTGAAGAAAGGAAATAAGGAATTAAATAAACGATATGAGAAGTAATGAACAATTAAAATATAATATTCAAAGAGCATTAACAACATTAAAACAGATACTTCATATATAAACCATAAAAAGACAAACTATAAACATTTGTTTAAGTTTGAACATGAAGTTCTACCTATTCAACTACCCGATTTGTAGGTTTAGAGAAGGCTTATGATAGAATACCAAGAGAAGTGATGTTTAGGTGCTTGAAGAAGTGCAAAGTCGCAGAAAAGCTGGTTAGAATGGTAGAGATGATGTACAAAAGAATTAGGACTAAAGTAATAACAGCACTTGGGGATATAGAAACTTTTGAAGTTTGTGTTGGGATACCCCAGGGGTCAGCATTAAGCCCATTCTTATTTGCAGTGGTCATGGATGTGTCAAGTGGAGAGATCAGAAATAACGCGTTGTGGGAGTTACTATATACAGAGGATTTGGTGATTACCGCTGAAAATGAGAAAGACTTACAGAGAGAAGGCTTGTAAAGTGGCAAGAAATTTTGTAAAGTGGTGGCTTGAGAGTAAATGTGGATAAGATGGAAGCTGTGGTGAGCAGTAAGGAAGGTAGGGACAGGATAGCTATGCATGAAAGTAGAGGCTCGGTTATAAAACAGGTGGAACAATTTAGATACGTAGGATCTACTGTAAGTCAGGAGGGAGGACGTTAGGCTGAGGTTGAGAATAGGATAAAAGCAGCTGTTGGGGGGTGCGTGCGAAGAGAGGTAGCAGGAGTGGTATGTGATAAGAAAATACCAATCAAGCTAACAGTCAAGATCTAAAGCACAGTAATAAGACCAGCGTTAATGTATGGATCGGAAACAAAGCTTGAGAGAACAGAGATGAGAATTTTGCCGTGGATTATGAGAATATTATTGCTTTAAATATAGAAAATGATGAAATAAGAAGAATGGCAGGCGCAGTAAAGATTACAAAGGTGATGAGAGTGTTACGACTGAAATGGTGTGGACCTGTATTGAGGATGGATGGTGGGGAGGGAGTGAGAAGGGCTTGGGAGGAATCTGTTAAGGATAGAAGATCGAGAGGGAGGCAGAAAATTAGATTAAGAAATAAGATGAAGGATGATATGGAGAGAAGAGGTTTGGTGAAAAAGAATGCCTTTGATAGAAGGCATTGGAGAGGGCGCCTCAGGCAACCGACCTCTTAATGTAGGGATAACAGTGAGAAAGAATCCTCATCATCATCTCCTCCAACGCCTACTGACGCAAAGGACCTCGGTTAGATTTCGCCAGTCGTCTCTATCTTAGCTTTTAAATCAATCCTTCTCCATTCATCATCTCCTACTTCACGCTTCATAGTCCTCAGTCATGTAGGCCTGGGTCTTCAAACTCTTCTAATGCTTTGCTAAGCCAAGTTGAAAGTTTGGTGAACTAATCTCTCTTGGGGAGTGCGAAGAGCATCCCCAAACCATCTCCATCTACCCCTCACCATGATCTCATCTATATATGGCCCTTGACTAATCTAGTTTATAATTTATAGTTTCATTTCTAATCATGTCCTGCCATTTAACTATAAATATTCTTCTGGGTGTTTTGTTCTCAAATCTACAAAATCTGCTGGATATTGTTACATTGTTATACAACGACTCATGTCCATATAGTAACACCAATCTCACTGAACTGATATATAGCCTGATTTTTATTTGTAATTTTAGGCGATTTGATTTTCAAATTTTACTTAATCTAGCCATTGTCTAATTTGTTTTTTCCAATCTTTCATTAAACTCTAATTCTAAGGATCCTGTATTGGGGATCATAGTTCCTAAATATTTAGATGATTTCGCCTCACCAATCCTCTTTCCTTCCAATGATATTTCCTCTTCCATCGCATATTCCGTTCTCATCATCTGTCTTTCTTCTATTTATCTTGAGTCCAACCTCATATGATATTTCATGCATTCTGGTAGGCAAGATTTGAGAGTCCTGTGGTGTTCTGCTAATAAGGACAGCGTCATCAGCAAACTCTAGCTCAGCTAATTTCCTTATACCAATCCAGTCCAATCCTTCTCCACCGTTCCCAGCAGTTCTATGCATAACAAAATCCAAGAGGAGGATAAACGACATAGGTGACAATACATTCCCTTGGAGTACTCCACTGTTCACTGGAAATTCGTTTGATAGGTCTTTGCTATGGCCATGAACAAACTTACTCAAATTTACATATTTGAGAGGACCTCCATAATAATGCAGGACTCTTCACAAAATTGGCTAGTGCACACTATCAAAAGCTTTTTCATAGACCAAAAATGCCATCTAAAGTGGATTTCTATATTCTATACATTGCTGTACCAATATATATATATATATATATATATATATATATATATATATATATATATAATATATATATAATATATATATATGTATATATAGATATATATATATATATATATATATATATATATATATATATGAATATGTATATATATATATATATATATATATATACATATTCTCCTCTTTCCTCATACACTTGACAACACTGAAATTATCAAACAATTACTATTCTCTCAAGAGGTTAACTACTGCATTGTAATTGTTCAGTGGCTACTTTCCTCTTGGTAAGGGTTGGAGAGAATCTTTAGCTATGGTAAGCAGCTCTTCTAAGAGGAGGACACTCCAAAGTCAAACCACTGTTCTCTAGTCTTGGCCAGTGCCATGACCTCTGTACCCTGGTCTTCCAGTGTCTTGGATTAGAGATCCCTTGCTTGATAATACACTCGGGCACACTATTCTGTCTTGTTTCTCTTCCCCTTGTTATTTTGAAGTTTTTATCCTATTATTTTCAAGCTTTTTTTTTATAGTTTATATATGAAATATTCATTTGAATTTTATTTTTGTTCCTAAACTTCTTTTGTAATTTATTTCCTTTTCCCTTTCCTCACTGGACTATTTTCCCTGTTGGAGCCCTCACAGCGCTTATAGCATCCTGCTTTTCCAACTAAGGTTGTAGCTTAGGAAGTAATAATAATAATAATAATAATAATAATAATAATAATAATAATAATAATAATAATGATATAGGGGAGATGGCATATGTCTTGGGTGAGTTTATACTTCGATTGCAATGTAATTTGCTTTGTACATAATTGTGTAAATATTCACTGAAAGATAAAAGTAACTGTTCATAAATACTTAATTCCGATATAATTTCTATGTTAGATAATAAATTCCAGAATATTTTCTTTATTATTGCTTCAATCTCTCTACATTGGAATTTGTTTGTACTTACCATAAATATATTTTGTTTTCCTACAAGCATTGATTTTCTACTGATATAGATAACTTCGTCCCTCTTTCATGTTAGTCATTCTTTGACCAACTTGGTAAGCTGCCTTTTTTCTTTTTATTTATATATCTTATTCTTTACATTGATTTCCCAGAATAATCGTTCACTTTTTGAAATGATGAAACTTCTTATAAGTAAGGAATGAAATAATGATTTTGATCCTTTCAATCTCTCAATTCTGTAAGTTGTTCTGCAACGTTTGTTTGCATAAGCATATTCGTTATCGTGTATATTAACTCGTTATCTCACCTGGCATGTCACTCTATTACAGTTAATTTGATTAAACAATGGGTGAATAACCTTATCAGAATTTTCAAAGGTCCAAAATGATTAAATCATTAACCGAGATTAGATAAAACTAACTTTTAGTGATTTTGCTTGATCGCGTGACTGTTTAAACCGATAAATAGTACGTGGTGACACATAGGCCTATTGTGCATGACAGCATTCTATTACTTAGACCAGAACCACCAACAAGGAACGAACAAGCCATACTAAAGACACGTGTACCGAATAATAGGAAAGAGTAAGTTCGTTCGTTCGTTTTAGATTGCCTTACCTTGTGTAAGACAAGGGCCCTTGCGTTGGCAGCCCTTAAAATCGAGTAAGAAAACTTTGAGAATACGTTTAAATTGCCTTGTCTAACTAGTTTGTTTGACTATGTGCATGTACACGCTTGTCTTTCAATAAGACATCTCTCAACCGCTTTGGCAAAGGTCTTGGTATACCTAGACCGTGGGTATACCTAGACCGTGGATTTTAGTAGACTCGAGCGAAACTGGGTGAAGAGATTGATTATATTATGAAGTAAATCAAAATCCGAGTATGGATTTTTCTATCGAGGCGCTAATTACATTTTTTTCGAGGCGCTAATTACTTACAGAGATATCCAAATTTGAGTATAAATGCTTATATATTTTTCTAGCTGCGGTGTATTTAACTGGTGGTGATTGCGTTCTCTCTCTCTCTCTCTCTCTCTCTCTCTCTCTCTCTCTCTCTCTCTCTCTCTCTCTCTCTCTCTCTCTCTCTCTCTTATCGTCAACCACCTTTACTGTGCCAACAGTGGTTTCTTTTAAACTAATCATATTTTATCCCTTATGTTTAATTACTAAACCAATTCTATTTTCTCTCCTAGGTTTAATTACTACAAAAGGTAACAAAAGTAGGCGGTGCCGCTATTCAAGATTCAAAAACTTCCTGAAATCAGAAGGGCGATCAAACCTAGGTTTCGAACCCCGCAGATCCCGGTGATACGGTGTTTGAAAACCTTTATAAGAAGACAAATAAGAATTCAATAAAATGGACGCCAATATCCTGAGGCATCCGGCGATTGCTCTAAAGATAGCGGAAGTGGTAAGTAACATTTTTTTTTTGGGGGGGGGGTGGTGAATATGAAATTAATACATAGATTATTTTAATTGTAATGGTAACTTCTCAACATAATCTACGCAACTTGTCATATCGAATAGATCCAAATGAGCCTACAGCCAATTTTCTTTAGTCTTCGCAATTCTGGATTTTTTAAAAAGCCCGCCAATCAAAATTTAAAATGAAAGAAAACAAATGAGAAATATGACAGGATAATTAGAATAATTTTGTGGAGATTCCTGCGTTTCTTAATCATGTAAATTTCATTTAGTCTGTTCATGAGCATAACAAGTGCAAAGTTAATGTTAGTGAAGTCCTATCAAATGAATTTCCAGTGAACAGTGGAGTGCTTCAAGGGAATGTGTTGTCACCTATGTTGTTTATCCTCCTCATGTATTTTGAAATGCACAGAACAGTTGGGGATGGTGGAGAAGGAATGGACTGGATTGGTAACAGGAAATTAGTTGACCCAGAGTATGCTTCCTTACCAGAATGCATGAAATATTGCATGAGGTTGGGCTCAAGATAGATAGAAGAAAGACAGAGATGATAAGAACAGAATATGCAATGGAAGATGAAAATTCATTGGTAGGAGAAAGGATTAATGAGGTAGAATCCTCTAAATATTTAGGAACTATGATCTTTAATAAGGGATCTTTAGAATTTGAGTTTGATGAAAGATTGAAAAAAGCAAATCAGACAATGGCTAGGTTAAATAAAATTTAGAAATCAAATAGCTTGAAATTACATATAAAAATCAGGCTATATATCAGTTTAGTGAGATCGGTGTTACTGTATGGAGATGAGTCGTGGTATGAAAATGTAAATAATATCCAACAGATATAGTAGATTTGAGAACAAAGCCTTCAGAAGAATATTTGGAGTTAAATGGCAGGACGGGATTATAAATGAAACTATAAGAGAAAGTACTCGAGTGCCATATATGGATGAGATCATGGTGAAGGGTAGATGGAGATGGCTTGGCCATGCTCTTCGCACTCCCCAAGAGAGACTAGTTCACCAGACTTTCAACTGGGTTCCCCAAGGCACCAGAAGAGTTGGAGGACCCAGGCCTACATGGCTGAAGACTATGAAGCGTGAAGTGGGATATGATGAATGGGGAACTATTGATTTAAAAGCTCAAGATTGAGACGACTGGCGAAATGTAACCGATGCCCTTTGCGTCAATAGGCGTAGGAGGAAATGATGATGATGATGATGATGATTAGAATAAATCCAGGAATAGTGTAACTCCAGGAAGGGGCCAGACATACAATGGAACCAAACAGCTTGACAAAAAAAAGGATTATTGAAGTAATACGAATATATATATATATATATATATATATTTATATATATATATATATATATATATATATATATACAGTATATAATATATATATATATACATATATATATACATATATATATATATATATATATATATATATATATATATATATATATATATATATATATACAGTATATATAATATATATGTATATTATATATATATATATATATACAGTATATACAGTATATATAATATATATGTGTGTATACTGTATATATATATATATATATATATATATAGAGAGAGAGAGAGAGAGAGAGAGAGAGGAGAGAGAGAGAGAGAGAGAGAGAGAGAGAGAGAGAGAGAGAGATTTTTTTCTGGTCACGCTCAGTTGCATTGCCACACGTATACCTACTCGGTTTCTCCCCGTCCCTCGTGTAGGGGGAAAGAGAACAGTCATACCCTGGTGAGAGGGGTTATAGTTAGGAAACGGGGGAGCGGATGGGGGGGGGGGTGTGCGTGTTCATATCTATTTATATATTTAGCCGTCATTTTGACGAGTCGCATACACTAATTTATATATATATATATATATATATATATATATATATATATATATATATATATATATATATATATATATATATATATATATAGGCTGGAAAACACGGGAGAAGGAAAACTCCAAAATCAAACCAAACAAGACCCCAACGGCGGAGCTTCCCAGCGCCGGCGGAAGAGGGCAATGCCTGTCGGGCAGGCAACAAGGTGGGCCTTGACATAACAAGAACCCGGCAGCCTGATGCAACCAACATCGGAGAAGCCGCCTGTCTCATATGTCTTGAGCCGCGGTGAAAACGATGTGGGCCAAGTGTGTGTGCGTGGCCGTTGCAAAGCCACGACCACCCAAAACAATATACCCAGCTACTGGCATTCTCTCGTTTCCTCAACCCTTCTTCTGATAGGAGGCTGATGGCTAACGACAGAACCCAATACTCGGACACGAGTGGGCGCCGACTAATAATAATAATATAATAATATATATATATATATATATATATATATATATATATATATATATATATATATATATATATATATATGTGTGTGTGTGTGTGTGTGTACATTATATACGTAACATTATTCTAACGAGTAACCCATAAACACATCTGATGTACTATACCTTTTTACTCCTCAGCTTCTTCTCATCATCATCCTGGCCTTGTACTTCAGCCAACTAAATGTAGCCGATGTAAATTTCATGACGAGTGTCTTCGTCGGGAGTTTCCTCAACGCCATTGTCTTGCTGACTGTCAGACTTCTGGGATACAACCAGATACAAAGTACACCGCTGGTAAGGCAATGTTGTCTTTTAACAGTAGCGTTCGAGACTGAATTATTTTTTTAATTGAAAACTATTTTCTTTTATTACATCATTCCAAGTTAATTAGGTTTGGTTTGCTCTAAAGAATGGCTTTTTGAAACAGCATTTTAAATTGTGATATCTTTATTTATCGTAAATATTGTCTTTTACAACAGTTTTCGAGGTTAAAAATGATATTTTGTAAGAGCATTCGAGTTTGAATTAGCTCTTAAATTACCATTATTACACTCAAGGTGTAAGGGGAATATCAGTTCCTAATTCTTCATGATCGGTTCATACACTAAGTTTCTTGATTAAAGACTATTCACTTACATTCTTGACACTTCCAAACAGCTAAATTTTATTTATTCACTTAATTTTACATCGCCGGTGTATCCTGTTTCACACAATGGCGATCATGAAAATATAAACACAACGCCAAGCGCATATTCTTAGCCCGCCAAAGGAGAAGAAAAAAAAAAACAGGATGCCTGATACATAATAATTTCCACCAGCATTGTACGAATTCCAAATATGTGTTTCAACCATTAAGTAAGCATTTTTAGTATTGCCATTCAACGTTAAATTGTTTCTATTCTTTGCTTTCAAGGAAGTGTCATTAATAGCATTTGAAGTCAAATTATTATAATCGTGTTCATTCCAATGACAGATAACACAGAACAGATCTATCAACAAAGTAGGCCTATTACCCAATGTTACAGATAATATTTCTCCGTATTCCAGCAGGTTTCATGTAACCTTACAGCGCAAAACGGTGATTCAAAGTGATTATTTGTCATGAAAGATATTCGTACGTTAAATTTTATCTTAATTTTGCTGTTTTCACATAGTATTGATGAATACTATGTGTCGATGAAAGGTTCAAAAATGTTATTGGAATTTACAACGAAAAAACTTATTTGGTTTTATCATAACTGGAATTTATAACTTCCATGATAATTCAAATATCACACAAGCTGGTTTTTTTTTTTTTTTTTTTTTTTTTTTTTACCATTCCCAGAATAAAATTGAAAATAGAACATAGCAAATGAAGGTGACAATTGCGATTTACCAATCACAATACTGAATTCAGAGAACAGCAATACACACACACACACACACACACACACATATATATATATATATATATATATATATATATATATATATAAATATGTATATATATATACATTATATAAATTTATACATACAGATATATATATATATATTATATATATATGTGTGTGTGTATGTGTGTGTGGGTGGGAGTAAATTTATATATACAGTATATATATATATATATATATATATATATATATATATATATATATATATATATACAAAGAGGCTGAACAGCAATACAGCTAATGGCAATGAAAAAATCTACAGCTCTCGGTGACGAGCGTAGGGCAAACTGTAAGTTCTTACACCCTCTTCCCCCCCCCCCGCCCCCTAGACAATAGCCGGTTGAGAATAAGAGAGATAAAAAAAAAAGAAAAAAAATGATTTTCAATTTCAAAATTCAATCACCCAAGAAAGAAAGTACTCAAATAATTTCCATTTTCTTAGCAAACCCCCAAAAGTAAACGAGCATAGATATGGACATCGACTCTGAGTCCATGAACGGCTTAAGTCCTCCTCTAGACCTATAGAAAGACTATGTCTAGGTTTTGGTCTTTCCACATACGTGAAGAGGGAAACTTTGAAACGACTTACATTGAAGTTTATCCTTTATATAAATAAAATTCAGATCAAACAATGGCGTTAAATTCGAAAGTGACCCTCATCGCATAGCAAGAGAGAGAGAGAGAGAGAGAGAGAGAGAGAGAGAGAGAGAGAGAGAGAGAGAGAGAGAGAGAGAGAGAGAGAGAATAGTTAAAATGAAAAGTAATAAATTTGTGTGGCTTACTGTACACGTATATATGTATTATATGTGTATATACATAATTTTGGTGTATGTGATCTGATTTGAACATGTATATTAATACTTTTGTGCATTAGCATGGAAACTGTTCAAATTTATATGATTTTATCTCAAATACAAAGGATTCTATATTTTAATCAAATGTTTGATTTATGATATCTTTGATTTATGTAAATCCGTTATTGCGTATTTTATATGTATGTGATTTTTTTTTTCAATATAGATGTACATATCTATCAATGCAATATTCTTACTCTGATCTATATTTTTTTTCTGTGTGGAACAGGTCAAGCATTCGAGAGTTGACCAATTTGATCGATACATTATGTCATTCATTTCTGGGATTTGAAATTCTCTGTTTTCTTCTATAATTTGCTAAGCAATTCTTTAATCATATTCTCATCAGGTAAAAAAAATTTCACCCTCATAAACTAACTGCCTAAGTCATTTTCTCCACTTGTTGAGAAATAAAAAACCTTCTCATTTCCTAATTCTTTATATCATTGTGTTGAGCTTCAATTAACAAATTCTAATTCACAAATTCTTCTGTTAAGAATTTGTGAATTGAAACTCAAGACAATGATATAAAGAATTAGGAAATGAGAAGGTTTTTTTCGATTTCCCAACAAGGGGAGAAAATGACTTAGGCAGTTAGTTTATGAGGGTGACGAAATGCAATCCGTTAACAGATCTTTGCACCGACAGAACTGTTCTTGGGGCAATCACGCCCATCTTCATCTCTTCGCTGCAAAATTAAATAATTTATAGATTTTTCTTCAATTTCCACTGCTGGAAAGAAAACACAATTCTTACTCAACAAAGATTCGAGCCACTAAAGAAGAGTTTCTTAACTTGTTACTGAAAACATCTCCCCAATGTGCATTCTCTTGTTTTCTTCTTCACTTAAGGACGACTCGGTGTATCCTTTTATCCTTTTAAGAGAACTCAATATTTTCCATAGCATGAAAAGGATCAGAAAGTATTCAGAGATCTTCCTCCATGCAATTGGAGAAACCCTGAGTCATCACATTTGCAGTCGTAAGCCAAAACATTCTCGGACCGAACAAGGCAGATCAAGAACCAAGAGTGCAACTTGCTAAAAACCTCAAGTCTTTCAACTTTTCGTGTTTTACGCACACGAAAGAAAATGTACCCCATTGATGATGGATTAAGCAGACCGTTAAAAGTCAAAGGTGTCTGGTTTCAGTTCCAGTTTCATCAGGACGTCAGACGGGTAAGCATAACCCCTCACCGTGGTGCCCAACCACATCAGTGGCATCCCCAGTATACAGCTTAAACTCACGGTCCCGGGCTGGGATCAATCTGCTGCCAAGCAAATGCTAGGCGAATACTTTGCCGCTGTACTAGCCTGGAGGCTAGTCAGTTATTCAAGCTATGATATAAGTTACGAGTGGAGACGACACAGCCAAATAGAAATATTCCCCGGAGATATTATTTTTATTCTTACAAGCTAGGCTACAACTCTAGTTGGAAAAGCAGGATGCTATAAGCCCAACGGCTCCAACAAGGTAAAAATAGCCCAGTGAGGAAAGGAAACAAAGAAATATGTCAGAAATTAAATACCCAACTGATACTAGGGCCCAGTAGTGACTGTGCTTGCAAAGTCCCGCCTTTGATGAACACCCGTGTTTTCCAGTCGGTTCCATCGGAAGAGATATTTCCTTTTTTATATTCGTTCCCGTCACTCATCTTATGCCTTCAGGAAGTAAGTGATAGCATGATTTATATGTTTACGATGACAAGATATGGAATTATTCTTTATGTGAAAATAATCCAAAACGGAATTTCGAAAGTTGGCCCAGATTTATTCTTTACGCGAACACTCAATTTGACCTTCAGAAACAGTTTGATTACCGGACATAATTATTATGATTTACAGACATTTCACATTTCATAAAATTCCTTACCTTGTCTCATTTGATTATATAGATTCCTGTTTTGTCTCTCGGTGATTAAGCTCTGTAAATAGCGCACGAATGATATATGTCTGTGATAATATTTCATTACAAATAAACTCCGTCAATGAAAGACTGGTAAAAACTTTTCCGCTTTTACAGGAACTGATTCTCTACGTTTTCTATGTCGTCTGCTTCCTCGTTTCCTCCATCCTGCTCTTTACTGGCATATTCAGTTCCTGGAAAGCGGCTGGTGTCTTCTGTCTGCTAGTAACGTTGGTCTACGGCGTGGAATGGTACTACGCCTTCATAGCTCTAAATGGACACCCTCCATCACTAACCCTAGTACAGACACCCAACCAGCAAACGGCCTCATCTCAGAGTGACACGATCGACTGCGCTGAACCTCATGATGTCTCTTCATACCAGACAGGATACCAACAGCAGAATTTGTCTGACGGCGTCGATGCAGGGTTCATAGGACACGGAATCAATTACCAGACGAATCCCACGTATCCGCCAACGATGAATTATCCTCCACATAATTACACAAAGGAATCCAATAAGGAGCCCCGACCTTAGAAGATTCGTTTTCCAGTTTGGGCATATTGTTCATGCTATCAAATATCAAACGTTTGTTCCTTCATGGTGACAATTCTAAGGGCCAAATGTGTAATTGTAACAGTGAATAAGAGATTTGAGAAAGAATTAGATACTTAACAGCAAAGACAGAGAAATTATATTCCATCAAGAAAGAAAATATATAACGAGTGAACCAAGACCCTGGATAAATTAAGCAAAAGAAAACACAACCTAAAAGATACATCCAACCTGTGAGCATTTTTAAACATCTAGAGAGAGGAAAAAATTACTCTTTCTTTTATGTTTACCAAGCTCAGATTTGTCTTCTCGGGTGACCTAATGAAGCATGTACTAAATTTGCATCATTGTTTACTACCAATAGATTGGGAATATCTTGCTAGAATGTAAGCATAGGTTTAATTCCATTCCAAAATCATTCGCTGTTATTTCGGAAGAAATTTCGTATGTGCATAATAAATTTTGTTCTACATCACACATCTACTAATTCTAGAATGCTTACAGAATGATGTTTTTCATACCTATTGTATATTCTTGAAGCAGCCCTGCACTTGCTATTATTTGCTGTTTATAAATACATCTATCAAGGATAAACATTATCAGTTTTGTCTTTAAATTCACTTGATTCAAATGATATTTCAGTGCCCCCTGTGCTCCTGTTTGCCTAGACTCCTGTATGATGTAAACCTGATTTTACTCCTTTTTTATAATTTACTCTTAATAAAGAGACAGTTTTAACCTTCATCAAAATTTCAGTTACTGAACTTCTCTTATTTCAAGAAAACCATAAGTTGATTGGTCATATGTCATTGATTTGTTACCAGCTCAACATATGAATATGTATTCATGCGAGCATGTGATGAAGGCGTGTAAATTATATATAGCCCAGTTTCTTGTAAGACTCAAAAAAGGAAGTCTTTAAGATTAAATGTAATAAAAAACTATACTACTTGTTAATTAGAATATTCAATACCTACTCATCGTGACATCATACCACCAACATTATGTTGTTTTATAACCTCTATTGCTAATATTAACCTTTTTGCGAAATGCTTTATTTTATGAAGATTTTTGTTTAAGAAATGCTACAGTCTGTAGCTGTTATTGATTAAAGCGTATTGTTCATTTCCATAATTCAGCTAATCGAGATTTCCCCAAAAATTAAATTAAGATTCATCACGGGGCTGTTATAACACCCAGTGTTGGATCATTGTTGATCTGTTACTATCTAATCAGAGGTCATTATCATCATCTCCTCCTACGCCTATTGACACAAAGGGCCTCTGTTAGATTTCCCCAGTCGTCTCTCTCTTGAATTTTTGAATCAATAGTGCTCCGTTCATCATCTCCCACTTCACGCTTCATAGTCCTCAGCCATGTAGGCCTGGCCTCGTCCGACTCTTTTAGTGTCTTGCGGAGCACAGTTGAAAATTTGGTGAACTAATCTCTCTTGGGGAGTACGAAGAGCTCGCCCAAACCATCTTCATCTACACCTCACCATGATCTCATCCACATCTGGCCTTCGAGTAATCTCTCATAGTTTCATTTCTAATCCTGTCCTGCCATTTAGATTAGTAAATTAGTAAATTATTCTTAGACTCTCCTTTCTGCCATTACTCGGTTTCTTTCGAGTCATCTGTGAATCACATAAGGATGACCTGCATGCCATGAGGTTATCTTGCATTCCACCAACCTTCAGTTCAGTTACCCCTGGGTATGAAGTAGGCTATAACCTGCCAAGGGTCACCTCCACTGCTATATGGAGAAGTAATGAGTCTAAGGCGAAGTGATGGCCCAGTTATGGATGCCTTAGGCGAGTAGAAGGGCAAGCTAAAGTGATTCCTTTCTTCACCTTCTAAAGTATTTTGTTACTGAAGGAGGTGATTTCACCGTAATGGCACTGGATAACCCAAGGCATGTGCCGTTTTCAGAGATCTTTGGTCTTGGGGTGAGGGTCACTTGAAGCAGAATCAGTTATAACAATTTTATCCTGATGAAGGAACCACATTGTGCCTCTCTTCCAGGAGGACACTCCAAAATCAAATTATTGTTCTCTAATCTTGGGTATTGTAATAGCCTCTGTATCGTGGTCTTCCACTGTCTTGGGTTAGAGTTCTCTTGCTTGAGGGTACACTTGGTCGCGCTATTCTGTCTTATTTCTCTTCCTTTTGTTTTTTATAGTTAATATATAAAAGATTTGTTTTAATGTTGTTACCGTTCTTAAGATATTTTATTCTAATTGTTAATTAATTCTCGTGAAGTGTATTTATTTCCTTATTTCCTTTCTTCAGTGGGCTATTTTTCCCTGTTGGAGCCCTTGGGCTTATAGCATCCAGCTTTTCCAAGTAGGGTTGTAGCTTAGCAAGTAACAACAACAACAACAATAATAATAATAATAATAATATACCAGTCCCCATATCTGACTGGGACATTCAGAAGTCACATTAGTTGTTAAATTCAAAGAAACAAATTTTCTTGTGTCATGGGAAATGTCTCCCGATCTCACATGGTTGGATGCTCCTACTCCATCTCTCGCCATCTTGAATTTTAGATTTGTCGGGTACGTGTTTGGTTTAAGGAAATGCTCGGATTTACTGAACATTGTTTAAAACTTCACCATAGAGCTATCAGTAATAACCTACTCAAATGTGCCGAGCCTTGAGCTACAGGTGTTGTCATATTATTGCCGAAATATGCTAAATTTTAAGCGCTGTCATCTTCATTTAGCATCCAAGATTATTGTTCTTTATATTTTTAATAAACTATTGATTCAAGTCATTGAATGATATATGTATGATATCGCTAATCTTCTTCATCTCACTTGTTACAATAAATGTATCCGAAAGTTCACATCAGCATACTTTTTGAGTTTGTGTCAGATATATATACATATACATATATATATATATATATATATATATATATATATATATATATATATATATATATATATATATATATATATATATATATATACATATATATATATATATATATACATATATATATATATATATATATATAAATATATAAATATATATATATATATATATATATATATATATATATATATATATATATATATCAAGTGAAACGTGGCCACGTAATTACAAAGTAAGTTTCACTTTTTTAGATGAGCAATCTATTAGATACTATTTTTGAGATTGAAATCTCTCTCTCTCTCTCTCTCTCTCTCTCTCTCTCTCTCTCTCTCTCTCTCTCTCTCTCTGTGTTTATTAAGGGTTCTTTTTGGAGCAGTCTCCATTACAATCGCCTAACTCGCTTGAATTAACCTATCCGTCAAAAGTAGTAGCCACCATTATCCAGTGCACTTTCTCAGATATGCCAAGTCATCATTTGTTACCTTTTATCTGATTAAAAGTTTAAATGCACATGGTTCTTATGCCTTCCGTGTATATTGTCATCAATATTGTACTGCTTTTGTTTCTGGAAGACGGCCTTAACATTATAATGACCCTAATATTAATATTAAATTAATGAAAATTGGATGAAATTTGATTAATGTCATTCTAAAGCATTTATCAATAAAATCACGTTACTCTTCCAAGTACTGGAATAATGATGTACTACCCAATTGGAAACATCCCTGCTTCCCATTCTACTGGTCGGGAGTTTGAGGCCCGCTCAGGTGCGATAGTTTTCAGTAGTGTTGGTAACCTTACCGTACTGTCCTTGTGGGCTATAGGTGAGGTGTTGGGGATAGTTTTCAGGTTAACCTCCCTCGTATTAGCTTGGTTGGATAAGGGGCTTGGTAGCTGATCATATTTATAAATAATCGATCTTTAATACATTGTCCTTTCTCTCCTGAATATGAACGATCTTTCGGTTATTTCACTAATAAATGGGTGTGTATCCCATAGCAAACATTTCAAAAGAAAGCCCAAAGGTAACAGTGTCACAAATTTTACTGGTTTTGTTGTTGAGGGGTGGGGGGCAAGCCAGCCTCAACTTGGTGCCGGTCCCAAGCCCGGGTAAATGGGGACGGTTGGCGGCAGGAAAGGCATCCGGCCATGGACAGTTTGCCGAGGCGGATATAGACAGTGAATAATATCAGAATAAAATTAATGCTAGATGGAGAAAGCTTGCCAGAAACACCAATTCCACATAGAAGTGGGAAAAGATGCAGACAAAGAAGTTGTTGAGGAATTTATTTACTTCTGGGTTTCATGCTTTGCCGTTTAAATGTCACTCATGAGCGGCAGAGACACAATGCCTTATAGGTACCGAACATATCAGAGCCAAAAACCACGTTAAAGAGAACAGGAAATGGCTACTGAAAACTCAACAGATAGGCCTATGGCCTATTCCCCTAAAACCCAGATCCACAGCTTTATATAGTTTGTGATTCTCGAAAGTTTCACCTGGCTTTAATTTGTCATGCGTAAAAATGCTTTACTTCAGTACCATCAATTGCTTCCGAAGTTGTGATACTGGAAAGCACCGATGAATTATTCATTATTCCGTCCATTTCCCCTGTGTGATCAAGGCTATACGTGTCAAAATCCATGTTCGATACCCTACTTCAAGAGGGTAAGAACATCCATTAACGCTTTTTTTAATGCATTCCAAGTAGCTTAAACTTGAAATAATGCATTTTGGACGAACGTGGCCCATCTAAAACTAGACGGCAATATATCCTTAACCATCATAACTTTTGTCTCTCGTCAACAAATTTTATTTTGTAAATGCTGTTATGTTTGAAAAATCGAGACGAAACAATGTCATCAGTATGACATCATTGATACGTGTATATGAAGAATTGCTTCCGGACTCCATTATCGTGAGCGACTAAAAAACCAATGAACTCACTTCTCGTTTCTAGATAACGGACTCGAGATCTTTTATAAGCCTACCCTATTTTCATTAACTGAAGTGCATATTACTAAAGCATTAAACGTTAGGCAATGTCTCTTGCGAGCTGAACCCTTTCAATGCTACCTAAATTAAAGTCATGAGATATTAGACTGGTGAAGCCTGAGTATGTTAAGAAAATCAAGAAAATTCTCGATCTTTTAATGGGCCCCTCAGAAACACTTTTAATTAATAAAAATGTAAAGATAGAATAAGATATTAAACACCTGTGAACATTCATGTTAATACACAAACCATGTATTTGACATTTCCAATGTGTAAATGATGACAGCACTTAGTGAGAACTTGTAGCCTATTTAACGTACTATTCCCTGGACATATTTCCATTTTCTTTTTTTACGTAATTTTTCTCTGATTAACAAAATGTACAGTTGGCTACTATATTTAAGAATCACATTTTCTACGATTACTTCTAACTCTATTACCAGCATTATTATTGTTGTTGTTGTTCCATTGATGCCATATATATATATATATATATATATATATATATATATATATATATATATATATATATATATATATATATATATATATATATATATATATATATCTTTAGTGAATCAGTCTACTAATATGATTTTCCCCTTCCCACCATTTACCGCAGGAATTGATACAAAACTGCTACTACCTCCTGGCAATATTCATCTCGGCCATCCTTCTCTTCACCCATACAACGGGAGCTTGGATTGCTGCCGGGGTTTTCAGCTTATTCCTGGTCATAGTTTTTATAGCACAGGTCTATTTCTGCTACTGGGGCTTGGTGGGACGGCCTGTGTCTTTCCCTCCGGAATCGTTTCCTCCCGTGCCCCCACAGGCAGGGAATCTGCAGCAACAGCAGCAGCAGCAGCAACAGGCTCCTCCGCAAAACTTCCCAACCGAAGCATATCCACCGCCTCCGACCTACTTGAACAACCAGATGCAGAACGTCGACTTGGGAAACCCATTCGATGAAGGTCATTTGCAGCAGATATAAGGATCAAGAAATGTTGCCTTAGTGATAATGTTATTTGGATCAGCATTATAAAATGTTTGATGTTATTACCAACCTCTGTTTACCCTGTACAATATAATCAGTCTGCTTACTTTCCTCTGCCTTTACCAGTGTAGGCCTACATCGATGAAGGTCATTTGCAGCAGATATAAGGATCAAGAAATGTTGCCTTAGTGATAATGTTATTTAGATCAACATTATAAAATGTTTGATGTTATTCTCAACCTCTGTTTACCCTGTACAATATAATCAGTCTACTTACTTTCCTCTGCATTTACCAGTGTAGGCCTACATGGATGAAACCATTGTCTATAGAATTCTATAGGTCTTGGCTGAGACAGAAGCCTACTTGTGTATCTTGTGTCCGTAGATGCATATCTTTTTTTATACTCGTACCATAACAAATTAAGAAAAAAAAATATAAATGAGGATAGGAAAAGCAATGGTAGGCCTATAGTCTTTACTATTTCTTCAGATAAGCTATTTTGATGGGTAAACTATTGAAATTTAGTAACCTACGCCTTAATGTCGCATTGCTTTAAAAAACTAATGTATAATTTGATATCTTAATAGTAAATGCCTACTTCACTACTTAATTAGTGACTTAAGAAATCATACTAAGTAAAAATAGGAACTAGAAGAATTGTAAATTTCCTGTATTCCATAAAAATTCTCATTGTGTTCAGAAAAATTCATATTCTAATAAAGTATAATGAAAGTAACTAGAAGCTGAATAACTACCAATAACCTAAAATAATTTCATGATTTCTTTTTCTGTAAGGAAAGAGAAATTGGGTTACTTATTATTATTATTATTATTATTATTATTATTATTATTATTAGCCAAGCTACAACCCTAGTTGGAAAAGCAGGATGCTACAAGCCCAAAGGCTCCAACAGGGAAAATAGCGCAGTGAGGAAAGGAAAAAAAATAGAATATTTTAAGAAGAGTAACAACATTGAAATAAAGATCTTCTATATGAACTATAAAAACTTTAACAAAACAAGAGGAAGAGAAATAAGATAGAACAGTGTGCTCGAGTGTACCCTCAAGCAAGAGAACTCTAACCCAAGACAGTGGAAGACCATGGTACAAAGGCTATGGCACTACCCAAGACTAGAGAGCAATGGTTTGATTTTGGAGTGCCCACTGGTGCAATCATCCGATTTTTTTAAAAGAGAATATTTGAATGAGGAAAAAACTATCAAATAATCATCCTTTTAAATACAAGATTAGAATCAAATATATTAAGGAATTCAAATGAAGTATCTTTTCTCCTGATAGGAGTCTTTCTATAGCTCTAAAGTACAACCAATATTTTTTTTTTTTTTAGATTAATATTGCATATATTGATTTCATAAGTTTATCCATCAATGTTTCGATTAACTAACAGTTATTTCTTAAAAATTCAGTTTTTTTATTTTTTTACATTCTTCTTCTTCTTCTTATTATTATTATTATTATTATTATTATTATTATTATTATTATTATTATTATTATTATTATTGTTGTTGTTGTTGTTGTTATCAGTGAGTTTTTTATTTATCTTTATTTGTATCGAATATAGCAAGCCATACTCAAAACACCAATTAGTTATCTGATGGACAAAACAACATCAAACAAAAGGAAGAAGACAATCATGTGTAGGCCTACTACCACCGACTCCAAAATGAATTCCAGTTTCAAAGTAAAACGTTCTATAGTATAATGCGTCTCCCATCTTGCCTCTCTTTGTTCATGTCTAAAAACGTTGATGAGAACATCGTACATAACAACTTTTAAAGCTGTTTTCACTCTGACACAGCTAAAAGAAAATATAGCTGAAAAGTATTTTTTCTATTAGCCTCCCTCCTCAAAGTGCATGCAGATACCTTAGAAGAATAAAGTAGATTTATTGCCATTGGATGATACGTTATTTATATCACGAATAAGAAATATGGATAAAAGAAATATAGTATAATGTAAGAGGCTTAGAATAACTTCCCTCGAAAAATTATACAATCATTCTGAGAAATTTCGCGCATCATTTTGACTCTTGTTTATACTGCATTATAAATGAAATGGACATTTGGTTAATTCGGATAACAATCGTGTTTTCTTTAAAGTAGCAGAATTCAATTTATGATTAGCGTCCCACTCCCATTCTGTCGCTCCTTTTATTCAAGTTAGAAACACTAATATGCCTACTTAACAATTTCCTTCCGAAATGAACAAAGGATTTGGGGATGCAATAACCTCATTGAATCCACAACACAAATAGCATAGCATAGAGAAGGTTATTAGTTTATTTCTAACAATCCATAATATAGGGAAGAAAGAGTAACAATATGAAATATGAAATAGTCGAATCTAGGAAAACAGCCATACTGGAGGGTTTTATTTTTAACTCTAATTTTAGTTAACTTATTGTTTCTCTATACTCTTACTAATATTTTTATGTTTACATAAATATACGTTTTTAACTTCGCAGCACCTGATGATGGACTTATGTCCGAAACGCAATTTCAAAGAAGAATATATGGAAGAAATGGTATCGATTTCTTATAGTACTACAATTGCTCACTCGACTTCGCCTTCCTTCGCCTTCTTTCACTCCCTTGTCTGAGGAGAGGCGCCTCAAAAACTTAAACTATTGACCATTTCTTTGGTAACAACATAAATGGACTGACGCGTTCTATCATCGAAGAAACAGTCAACTATAGGTTGAATTATCTGAAATTTACATATTTGCTGATTTCTTTAAAGAGATAAAGTTATATTTGATTGACTTCATGCTTAATAATACAGTGTGTGCAGAAATTGGAAAGGTAGAGTGATTGTATTTAGGAGAGTTAATTAATGAAAGATTAACATAGTAATGTGCTAGTTCAATGGGTATGTGTCAGTGATTGTATATGGCCAGCAAAGAAAGACTATAATTCCTTTACTGATCAAAGAAGAGAAATCTTTCGTGACGATGTAAGAATAGAAACTTCAATCCTGCCTGGTATGGAGGACTTTTTCCTATTCCAACATTATTCGGAGAAACTTCATGTCCCAGCTACTAAAGGACATCTCTTGGTGTAGGATAGAAGATGTTTGCAATTGGTACATTATGGACTGAGGATAGTAAAAAAGAAACGCAAGAGTTTAATTAATGAAAGAATTTGAAAGTGTCTGCAAACGTAATGGGGAATGGTTAATCTTAGCAGATGACACAGTACTGATTGAGGATGACGAAAGAAACTGCAAAAACATATTGATATAATTAAAAAAAAAAAAAGTTTGCAAGAGTAAAGATATAAGGGTACATAGAAACACGGAAGAAATTGTGAAATAATCTTCACGTAGATGGAGAAAGAATGGAAGCTGCTGATTTGCATAGTTTGTATTTAGAAGTGAAAAGGATGGATGGCGATAGGATGAGATAAGATGTGAATCACGAATAGGTGAAGTAAGAATAGAGTTGAGTTTTTGCAAAAGATTTTAAGAATTCTTGGAGTGCCTGTAGAAATCAAATCTCCTTTGTAGAATTGAAGTGAGGATAATTAATGTGACTCATAGACAAAAGATCAAACTGTTGAGATGAATTGTTTGTGTTGTATATGTAATGGTAAGTATAACTGAAAGGATAAGATATTAAGAATCACTTGCAATAAACTAGTGAAAAGAGTATAATTCTTAAATATTAGGAGGGAGGAAGAGAGGATGAGTAAAGAAATGCTGAGGAGGAAGCACCTATAAATATCCAGGAAGTATGAGTGATAGAAAAACAATTGAATGTTTTCATATGTGTAGAAGATTTGATGAACTAATATAGTCAATTCTTTTTAGTGAGGAAGATTTGCACCGACTCATAGGGGTGCCCTTTTACTTCGTAAAAGTTTCCTGATCGCTGATTGGTTAGGCAAGATAATTCTAACCAATCAGATAGCAGGAAACTTTCCCGAGCTAAAAGGTCACCGCTGCAAGTCAGTGCAAATGCGCCCCAATAAAAAAAATGAGTATAGTAAGCTTACTAATGCATTGGAGATCCTTCATTGATTCAGTATGAACTAGTGCTGCAGGCGCGAACTACCATCAGATCTATTTCCTTGAAGTCAGACACTGAACTAGAGAAATATATCTTAATGACGATATATATATATATATATATATATATATATATATATATATATATATATATATATATATATATATATATATATATAGTATATATATATATATATACATATATATATATATATATATATATATATAGTATATATATATATATATATACATATATATATATATATATATATATATATATATATATATATATATATATATATATATATAGCCTACATACACACACACACACACACACACACATATATATATATATATATATATATATATATATAGCCTACATACACACACACACACACACACACACACACACATATATATATATATATATATATATATATATATATATATATATATATATATATATATATATATATATATATATATATATACAGTAGCCTACATATATACATCTTTATCAATTTATTTTGGTTATCTTTTTTTACAGTACAATACAGAGCATAAGGCTACAAACACTAAGCTGCTGACCATTTAATGATGCACAGCAAGCAGAGCAGGAATGATGTAATTATCGTCTTTCCCATGCATCCTACAGAAGTGAAATTTTTATGTCCATTGACTCAGGAACATTGTCGCTTTCAAGGAGTTAACAATCCTTGACAAGGTGCTTCAAAGACTTAAGGTACAATTTATGAGCGAGATGTGAGAAGTAAGAAAAAGCTAAGTTGTGGTATGAGAAAAATAACTGCGAATATGTTTGAGAATTGTTTATTATGTACAGTAGGGGAAATCTATGGCACTACTAATATAGTTTGAAATCGTTTGCATGAGGAGAAAGTTGAGAGTTAATGTGAGGAAGAGTAAGAATCTGTAAGATGAATAAAATACACGAATGCCAATATAGATTGGGAAAGATTGCACGCTATTGGTTCATGTACCGTACTGTAAGCATCTAGGAATAAATATGCCGGAGAAAAGGTTGCATAAGTCACAAAATAAAGAAAGCAAGAAAGATGAAGGTTAAACGACCAATAAGACGCTTGAGTTGCCTGTCAAAAAATGTAGGAATGTGTAAAGGGATTATTGTAAATCTCCTTTATGGAATAAGAAAAATAATGTTGAATGCAAATGGAAGAAACAATAAAAAAAGCTGATGAAATGAAAATTTTAGGTAGTATAGCTACTCAAGGAAGATTTTAAGGGTGAGAAATACTTTGAAGTATCACAGCGCGCCATGTGAAAGGAATTGTCACGATCAGATTATAATTCTAAAGTGTAAAGAGGTAGAAGAAGACTGGTATAGATGGAAATTTATATTAACAAAAAATAATTGGTAACTATCCTAATTTCTTTTTTAAATTTTCCGGTCAAGGAGACAAGTCAAACAATTTTTTCATAACATTTTAAAATTTACTTGACTAAATCAGATTTCAGTTAAATGACGAACACGAAATATCCTCTCTAGTCTGGGTGAGAAGACGTTTAACTGTTTAAGTAGCCCGTAACTGTATTATCATTATTATTATTATTATTATTATTATTATTATTATTATTATTATTATTATTATTATTATTATTATTATTAAGGAACGTAGAGAGTAGAGGTCCCCTTTTTGTTTTTGTTTCATTTGTTGATGTCGGCTACCCCCCAAAATTGGGGGAAGTGCCTTGATATACAGTATGTATGTATTATTTAAGCAGGACGATATAAGCCCAAGGACTCAAACAAGGAAAATAGGTGAGTGAGGAAAGGGAATAAGTAAAATACAAGCGGAGTAATGAACGATTAAACTATTTTTTTTTCGAATAAGGTTTTGGACTCTAATCATCTGGGCAAGTGGGAATGCGGTCAGTCACTAAGATATTGTGCTACATTTGGATAGCACAGTGACCTTTCCGTTTCCTAAACAACTTGTAGATAGCGAGAGGTTTACATTATTTCCAATTGGTTTTTAACATTTCCATCATGGATAAAAGCAAGAATGTTATTCCATAGATTATTAGACAATTGGCGATGGAATTCTTGAAGGTATCACAGAATCTTTCGCCAAAAGGTTAGTCGCATCTTTACGCGACGTTTACTATTAAAGGGTTATTTAAGACGTAAGAACTGTAGACGACGCAACGAAATAGTAATGAATGAATGTACTGTTACTTCTTGCGCTACGCTGCCAGGTGTATAGCACATAATAATTAACAGATTATAAAAATCTTTAAAAAATCACTGTCAAAATAAGTTAATACGCAATAACTTTTTAATTCTCTTCTGAATTTATAACCCACTTTGGTTAAAAAATAATAACTTCATTAAAGCATAACCAATGACACACCCTACGTCTGGCAAAGTACCATTACGGTCACAACAGCATCATATCTAATAATAGAATTAGCCGAATAAATTATTTTTAAACTCAAAGTCGTATAATATTGTATATGAATTAAATTTATTCAATATTTATAGCCTATTCTTGGTGAATTTATCTTTTTACTTTCTAATCCATGAATTTTTAGTTACTCTATTGATTATTGTTGTCTTTTGTAGATATTGTTTACATTGGAAAAATATCTGGCGTCCTAATTTTGACGTAAGTTTTGTACAGTCCATTTATATTTTGAGGTCTTGTGATATTTGGGAGATTTCTGTTGTATTCCATTCATATAGGGCTTATATTTGTAGTTCAAAAGAGAGTTTTGTTTCGTGGGAATGCTGTAATGCAGTTCAGTATTGACTGAAAATGGCTGCTCCTTCGTCTGGCAGATACATCGAAGGCCGTCGATGACATTACACCGAGAATGAGATGAATCATGTGTCGATTGAACTGCTTACACTGTTGCAGTACGTTCCTCATGTCAAATAAAATACATAGATACTGTATGTGGGTATGATGGTGATTAAATGTACGTTGTACATATAACCCCTAAAGACCATGGGCGTTATATAGAGGTAACCCTGTCCTCTTTTCCTTTATCCAAGTCGTAATTTATTTCGTCGGCCGACACTTCAAGAATTAGTCTTTAGGGTCAATCTAATGTTTGCTTACTTATTTCTAAACATATTCATTACTGGAAAGGTTCGTGGCCGTGCAGCATACCTTAGATACTGGTTGTGGGAAGATATACTAGCCCAGGCTGTGACCCTCAGGCCGTAACCAGTCAACCAAGTTTTTCATGAAAGTTTACTAATATGAACCGAGGTAGATTTCATGGGGTGTGTGTATGATAACGGTCACCTCTATGTATTATTATGTCTAACTTAGGAAGATACGGTAGTGTAAGTGGGGTCACGCCCCCCCCCCCCCCCCCCGTTAAGCAAGTACTAAGGACACGGCTTGTAGGTTAGGTTAGGGGGGAAAGTCCAGGTTAGTTGATGTCTATTTATAATCAACGTGTGAGGAACTGGCCGCTGATATACAAAGGCTCTGATTTTAGTATTAGAATTAATTTGGAATAAGACTTCTTGTTTTGTCTAAAGCATTTTTAACCATTTACACAAGGGTACACATGCAGATCATTGGGTCACAAGGCCTGCTCTTCATAAAAAATGGGAGTCCTTAACCATGTCCTTTGTTACCTACGTATAATTAAGCGTATTTACGCTGATTTGATCAGCTGAACTAACACTGATTATTCATGTACTGATCTATGCTCATCCGTGGCTCGCTTTGCTCGCAATTTAACATTATCTTATGGCTTATGTGTTACGGCAAGAAGTACATGTTGTGCGTTAGCCACGGGACTGAATATTTTGACAGACAAAAAATTTGGTAGCCCAATTGTGGGGAAATGTTTCTGATTCCTTGGTCCAGGAATGTCTCCCTATAACATACAACAAAGAATTAATCTGTGTGGATAGTACCACTATCACCCAAGGGCTCAACACCCTCGCATTGACTTTGACGATGCAGTTCACAAACCTTCACCCTAGAAAAAGATTCATCTGTCCAGAGACCTAAAAATCCATACGTGACTCGGTAATTGATTAATAGTCTACCTTAGCTTTGTCAGTACCAAAGCCATCTCACTATTAGACTCTATTTCGTATCCGTCCTAGCGACCCCAGTGAGATGCTGGACAGGGATTTACATTAATATAGGAAATGGCAATGGATGGGAGCAGTGATGTATTAAAGTAAGAATGAGGGTCTTCACCTTCAAAGCACTAAGTGAAAGAGGCCTATACTCGCTAATACTAACTTAGCCACAGTAGGTTACCGTACTCTCTTCAGTATCTTGGATATAACTATCCCAAACCAAATTACTGGTTTGTTTGATACTTAATGATTCAAATAAAAGGATTAAAGATACCAATGTTTGCAATTTATTCTAATTTCTTTAATTACAAGATTACAGCAAAGATGAAAACCAAGGCAAATTAATAACTGCTTATGCAAATGACAATTTTTTATAAATGAAGAAGTATTAACCATAATTTACAAAACAAATGAACATTATGAAAATAATAAACTGAATAAACATGTGGGATTAACCCTTAATCAGAATAAATAAAATCCTATTGCAAATGACCTTATCCTAACCTAAGCAGTACTGTGAGGTCAAAACTCGTGGTCAGTGACCCGAGACAAATATCAACAAATAAACCAAAATTACGTTAAATTCCACGCACGCAGCCCGAAAAGTGAAAGGCCAGATAATTTTCTAAACCTCACTTAGAACAAAATGAGTACTTATTTAAAGGGGAAATGGCCATTAATTAAACTACTCACAGTTTTCAGTTCCTGGGTGCTTGTGTCTAGAGAATGGCAGTCACGAGTTCTGCCTCAAAACTGTAGTGTGCTTTAGTGGAGTCAGTGCCCTTTCCAACTTGCCCCTAGCCTCAATCTTCCTTCCAGCAAGGATCACTGCTTCCTCCTCAATGTCTCGGGCTTCTGAGGCTTATATTTTTTTCCCTTGCTCCTAGTGGATCCGTTGATGTACAAGGGGACAGGCTGGTATGGGGCAAGCGGAGAGCATGAAGTCGACTCGCGGTAGGTAATTGACCCTACTATGCACTAGTGCGGCTTGGAGGTTAATGAGGTGGTTTTCAGTTCACCATCGTCCAGCTTCCTTCTCCCCAACAGCAGTGCAACGAGGTGAATAGGCTAGGGGTCTTGAGATGCCATCTCTAGTTTATAACAGGCTTTAAAAGACTTATGGCTTGTGAGTTTTATATAGTATTCTACTTACAATACAAGGAGCAATCTTGTGACTTCATGGAAACATACAGTACAGTACATGATACTAACCCTAAATATCTGGCATACAAATAAAAAATGAAACTAAAAGGTAAATAGCAAATTGGGCTTACGTGTGTGGACGAATATACCTCCTAGACTAGCAGATTTGAGTTTTAGTAGAGCGATAAAATTAAAAGTACATAAATAGGAGGAAATGATGATGAAATACTTAAGGTGTAAAATAATGAACTCAAAGAATATTTATCTCAAGACACTCGCTTAATGAAGAACCATCATTCCCCTGCCGTGACGTCATGAACAATAATAAAACGTACCACAATTACTTTCGGCATGTTAAGGGCAACTAAACTATGTTGAGCACAATCTACAGGATATCAAAAATGGTTTCCTTACTGGGGAACCCCCATGTTTAGGTATACTTTTAAGGTAAAATTATAGTATAGTATCTGTAATGAAGATCATAAGAGGTGTTTCTGGTGTATTTATAGGTGATTTGAATGATTCTAGTGAAACTGTTTGGCAAAAATCTATATTTTTCAATTTTCAATATTTAACTTAGCCGGTGATTATATAGCTGCAACTCTGTTGCTCGACAGACAACTCTACGGAAAAACTCGCCAGCTATCGCTACACAGGTTGCGGGTGTGCCCAACAGCGCCATCTGTCGACCAGATACCCAGCTCTAAATGTAAACAAAGACTCAATTTTCTCTCTGTCGAGGTGTCGACAAGACGTACTTTACTCGCTGTTGCTAAACTGGAGTTTTTCACATCTATTTGGTGAAGTACTATATTCTAGTTTTGAGCTTTCGCTATGCAGGTGTTTTATCTTCATCTTAAATCTTGAACTCGTTTTGGATAGATTTAATTATGGGGACAAAGAGAGTATGGACTTTCTTTCACTTTTAAATGGCCGACCCTTCCCTTAGACGGAAGTGTGTTTAGGCTTTTAGTAATTATCTTATCACGTTATAGATTTTCCTCTATATATTTTATATCTCTCCGCCTTTATTAGGCCTCTTTGATTAACTTTCCATTTATTATAAACATATAAAAATAAATTTTAATGTTTTGTTTATATGCGACCTTTCCTGAGAGTAGGCGGTCCTAACTTGGAAACCGAAGTTAATCAACGTTGAGCCCTTTATATCGTAATTAGCTTTTAAAGAGCTAAGGATTTAAAACTTTTTAAATGTAATATTTTATGAAAGAATTTCTTTGATAGTCTTCGTACTGTTTTCAAAGATGAACTAACGTTTAGTTTATTTATGCTACGCAGTTGTTGACGTTCAGGACGTTCAACATGCGCTCTATCGTTACGATAGAGAGAGAGTGTATCACGGTTTCACTTTGCAGTAAGAGTAAATCGATTCTGACGTTTTGTTCATTCTTTCTTAGCTTAAATGTTTTAAATTCTATTTTAAAGGAACTTTTTATTTGAAAAACCTTTCAGTTTTTTCCTTTAGTCAAATAACATGTTTTTTTGACGAAATATAATTGGGCTCTTCTCTTAGGTGCGAAATCAAGAGAGAAAGAGAGAGAGAGATAGAGACGGAGGGAGAGAGAGGATAGAAAACGTTCCGTTCAAGCGGGTAACGTTGTTCTCGAGTTACTCTCGTCCCTAGTCGCTGTACGGGGAGGAAGGATAAAACGTTTTTAGTTTTTTATTCTCGTCCCCAGGCTACGTGCGGTGAGAGATTGAAAACGTAGTTATATGAACTAGTGTTTAGTCTCTTTCCCAGCCACTGATTTTTTTATCTTAAAATATGTTTTCTGTTTTTTGCTGGTATTAATGAGCTTGCATTATACGACTGATTTCGCAATTACTACCTTTTAATGAAGGGTAGAATTGCGTGTTTCAGGTAGAAATAAGTAAAAGTTTCGATTTCAGTGAAATAAGTGCAAAACAGAAAATCGAAGTGATAAAGTGATATGCGCAAAGTGTTACAGTGTTGCGTCCGAGGGTTCGTCTGTTCGTGCCTGTCGTTCACCTAGTCCGGGACCTCTTGCATGCTCCCAAGCCCAGGGGAGAAGTAATGTCAAACGACTTATGGGTTCGAGAGGCCTTGATCAACGAACAGACGTTTTTCCCTCTATGGTATCGGGTGTATCTTACCAAGATCTCCCCTACCATAAGACGAGAGAGACGTTGTTTCTCCTCGTCATCCGAAGGCTTTTCGCATAAGAAACCTGTCACAAGGTTTCGAAGCCCTTAAGCGAAAGTCAGTCCTTTCAGGACAGTTCCAGCGTCCTGATTACAACCATTAGGACAGCTCTGACCCTATGCAGTCATCGGATAACTGCTCGCCGCCTAACAAAAGCGTAACACAGACTCCGAGAGTCTTTTTTTGTTGGCAAAGTGTTGCGGTCACAGACGTTACCCTCGTCTCTTACCACAACCATTTCCGTTGATCCTTAATGGGTTGTATGGCAAGACATGCAGTATATGCTTGCCTCCCTTATGGAAGACTATTCTGCCGATTAGTCCGTTGAGTCTAGCCGTTTATCTCATCGATATCCTGGCTTTCAGCTAACCTAACGTTCCTTTGTGCTTACTGTTGACGTTGGCGTAGCTTAGTCACGTCAGTCAGGTTGTTGAGAACCACACTCGATGCGGTCTCGTGTGGTTTTTCAGCCGCATTTGGACGTTAGGCCACTTGCTGATGCTCCTGTTGACGTTCAAGACGTTCACTAACAATCGGAGTTGACTTGTTTTGACGTTGTGCGTCAACCTCCGCATTCTAGAGTTGTTTTGACTGCTCAGTCTAGGCAGTCAAAGCAGTCTCGAGTGGACGCTGTGCATCCTCACGCACCTGTTGTGGTTGACAGTTCAGTTGTTGACAGTTCACAGACTGTCAAGCAGTTACATGACGTTGCGTTCTGGTCCGCTACTAATGCACCAGTGAGTGTGGACTCTGCTTGTAAAGCATTGCCACCACGGTAGGTCTCTCCCTTGCTTGAGACTCAGCTTTTATCGGACAAGGTTCCTGTAGATGAGGAAGTTGCTGTTCCCCCTCCTACTGATATTCCCTTGAGGACTCTGTCAGATGGAGAGGAGCCTAAAGCTGCTTAGCCCCCTATGGACTTTAATTAAATCATGATGATTTTTTTAAGGATCTTTGTCCGGACCTTTTTGTAACTGCTGCTCCTCGTTCGCCTAAACGTCAGAGCTTACACTAGGCCTAGCTACTTCGAAGCCGTTGTTTTTAAGCTAGTGCTCTCTCGCTCTCCTAGAGAGCTTTACGTTGGCTAGGCGACTGGTTTTTCACCAAGAGGAGTTTGGGGGATACAGCCTTTGCTTTCCCTTCTTTTAAACTGGTTTATAGAGCGAGAGTCTGATATGACACGAGAGAAGTTCTCGGCTTGGGAGTTCATGCCTCTGCCCAGATAGACTTCTCAATTCTCGTAGACTCTCCCTGGCGCCTGGCCAGGAGACGCTCCAAGTTTTTTACAGGTCAACCTCACAGCTGTTTTCGAGCCTTTGAAGTTTTGCTGTACAATTATGTCATGCATAACAAGGCTTTCAGGGATGGTAAGCGGTACCTCCTCAGTCGCTAACCCCGTCTGTTGCCGCACCTGCTCCCGTAGACCCTAAATGGGCTTTGCTGCAAGACATGCAGTCCAAGCTTGCGTCCTTGATAGAGGACTTTAATGCGGAGAAGGTTGCTACCGAACCTTCTGGCCAACAACCTTCCAACCGGTCGGTTGTGCGCCCTGTTGACGCTGAGGTAACCTACTCGCGTCTGCCAGTTGAGGTGGTTCCTCCACCGATGCGACCCAGTGTGGGTTGCCAGCCGCACGTTGACGTTAAGCGACGCTCGGAGGTGGTTGTTGACGTTCAGGACGTTCAACAACCAGCAGAGGTGACTTGTTTTGACGCAGTGCGTCAACCTCAGCAACCCGGTAGGGTGTTGACTGCACAACCCAGACGGTCTAGACAGTCTCGGGTTGACGCTGTGCTTCCTCGCGCACCCATGGTTGTTGACAGTTCACAGACTGTGCAGCAGTTCCATGATGTTGTGTCCGGCTCCGTCACACATGCACCAGTGCGACCGGACTCAGCGAGCCAGACGTTTCCCACTCCGTTGCCGTTTCCTCATCAGTTTTCGGATGAGGAACCCTCTGATGAGGACGTTGCTGAACAACAAGACGATCAGCCCCCAGAATAGATCAAGCCCTGCTATCCATCCAGAAGATGCTGAAGAAGGAACGCTGCTCAGTCAGGCTGTGGATGAGTCTGGTAGGGACGCTGTCATCCGTGGAACATTTTGTGTCACTAGGAAGACTACACCTCCGTCCTCTTCAATACCATCTAGCTTTTCACTGGAAAAAGGACAAGACGCTAGAAGCGGTCTCGATCCCGGTTTCCGAAAAGATAAAGTCTTGTCTGACTTGGTGGAAGGACAATATCAACCTAAGAGAGGGTCTTCCCCTGGCTGTTCAGACTCCCAACCACGTTCTCTTCTCGGACGCATCGGACGTGGGCTGGGGCGCGACACTAGACGGTCGGGAATGCTCAGGACTGTGGAACTCGAGTCAGAGGAGCATGCATATCAACTGCAAGGAGCTGTTGGCAGTACATCTGGCCTTGAAAAGCTTCAAGTCTCTCCTTCGAGGCAAAGTGGTGGAAGTTAACTCGGACATCACCACGGCCTTGGCGTACATCTCCAAACAAGGAGGTACCCACTCACTGATGTTGTACGAGATCGCAGGGACCTGCTCATCTGGTCAAAAGGTCAAGACATCTCCCTAGTAACGAGGTTCATCCAAGGCGACTTGAACGTCATAGCAGATTGTCTCAGTCGGAAAGGGCAAGTAATTCCAACCGAATGGACCCTCCACAAGGATGTGTGCAAGAGACTTTGGGCCACTTGGGGTAAAACCATCCATAGATCTCTTTGCAACCTCGCTGACCAAGAGGCTTCCAATCTATTGCTCTCCAGTCCCGGACCCAGCAGCAATACATATACAGTGGAACCTCTACACACGAACGTATCTACATCCGAATTTTCCAACATCCGAAGTAAAATTCGAGCAAATTTTTGACTCTACACCCGAATTTTATTTCGACACACGAAGTAAACATTACGCCATTGAGCGTCGAGTGCTCAGTTCTCTCTTCCTGTGTGTATCGTGTGGTTGTCTTCTGTTTGGTCTGTTATTAACAGTGCTTATTTTCTTCCTTTTCTCACATTTCCTTTTTGATTTTACCTATAATCATGGTGCCTAAGAAGCCAAGTTGCAGTACAGGAAGAAGGCAATTCTTTCATTAGAATTGAAGCAAG
>NC_090730.1:148702807-148705307 GCF_036898095.1 Palaemon carinicauda
CAAAGGAGATCTTATACATATCCCTTCATACATTCTACCTTTAATTTCCAAAGGTAATTGAAGTATTTCACTAATTTTTACACCAACCTTTCTAATTTCTTTGCTCTTTACTCTTCCTACCATTCGTTTCCATTCTACCACTCAACATATTAAAATAAGTGTCCTAACCCCTGGGGTTCATTTATACCATAAATCTGACTATTGCTCAAATCTACACTCAAACTTTTCTTCTTGCAAACAATTCCAACTTCTAACTAATTTTAGCATTTTCCTTTCACTATCACGAACCAATTACTTATCATATGAAAACCGGAAAGATTCCATTATCTATTTTTGCATGCAAGAACTTCACAAAAACACTCGCTGTACTTGATTTATTATCTGGTATCAATCTTCGCGTAAAGATACCGGAGAGTCACTCCCCGACCTAACAATCTAACACACGATTCAATTTCGCCACAAAAGCATTTAATTACTCTCAACAACTTGACTTCTATTTAATACATTCACAACATTAACTTTTCCTCTCTATTATCTGAGTCCTTGTATACCACATAGAGCGTTTTCATAACAAAAGTTTAATCTATGTATTTGGCCTCGGTTAGATTTCGTACTAAGTATATATATATATATATATATATATATATATATATATATATATATATATATATATATATATACATATATATACATATATATATACTTATTAAAATGTTTAGCTACAAATTATTTCTTAATAACACATTAATTTTACCCTGAGAATAACTTACAAAGGAAATTATAAGTTCCCCACTTTAAATGAAAGAAATCTGTCTTTCTGGGATGTCATTGGTTCAATTTCTGATATATATATATATATATATATATATATATATATATATATATGTGTGTATATACATATATATATATTTATATGTATATATATATATATTTATATATATATATATATATATATATATATATATATATATATATATATAAATATATATATATATACTTAATTCGTTAATATTGAGATACCCATTGCTTTAATATTTGGAAATATAAGAATTTTATATGTAAAACAGAGAGAGAGAGAGAGAGAGAGAGAGAGAGAGAGAGAGAGAGAGAGAGAGAGAGAGAGAGAGAGAGAGAGAGAGAGAGAATATGATTATCATCATGCTTGATAGCTCTTATTTTTACCATCACACGAACTATAAATATAAGTGAATTGATAAATGAGAATTAACCAATATAAAGGTGATATTCCTCATGGGGGAAATATTCTAAACTTTTTCGGTAAAGACCATATCAAGTCCCTTTCAATTTTGTATAATCTTATAACTTTATTTTCGTCACAAAATATAACGGAACAAATTCCGAATCACTGTGTCCGTTGAAAGTATAAATAATTTTGTTTATATTGAAAAATATTTTTGTACATACTTTCAAAATACCCTACGTGGAAATAAATTTCATAATATTATTCTAAATAATAATATGACTGTAAAAATGGCATGAAAGAGAAAATTTACTAAATAATTTTCCTTTTTTTTTCGATTGAATTGTCCGCTGACCCGGGAACCATCACACACTATCTATGAAATTTGAAAGATAAACTTTTTCTCATTGATATCTTTACCAAAGTAACAGTATTAAAAAAATACACAATTTCACAGTAAAATAATCACATGACCATTAATTAATTTGTATATGTTTTAATGGTATATGAAAAGAAAATAAGCGGTTAAGTTTAACATATTAGCATTAAATAATTAACTTTATTTCAGGATTAATTTATAATTTGTAGCAAATAATAATAAGAATATAGTGTAATTTATATTAGTAAATGTGGTATCATGACAAAAGCTGAACGGAGTTTAATTATTTCAACCGGATTATGCGTTATAATTTTCAGTGTGAGAATTTATTACAGAAAACATTTGGACATTATTATTCATAAAATAAGTATATTTTGCATGGGGAAAATTAATTCTGCACGTATGTAATTTCTATTATACGAAGATAATAAATTTATTCTAGATGAAATTTACATAGCATTAAGGTATGTTATTTTGTATAATAGAATTTTATTCTGCCTTTGGAAAACGCTTGTGTAGAATAAATTTATATGATATAAAGTAGACTATTTTGCCTGGAAATAGACAAATTTACAGTGCAAAGAAGAAAAACTGCAGAACATTGTAGAAAAAAAAATGTAAGATGAGTGAAGGGTAAATATAAAATGAATATTTCCTAATGAATTTTTTTCAAAGCAATAAAAAACTCATATTGTAGATAACAATAAACAATTTATTTTTTCTGCGAGAAGAATCGATCTTTTTAAATGATAAACTTTTTGTTTACTGAAAACTTGCATTTTTTTTCTTAAATTTCGATTATATTATTGAATTAGAAAAAGATATATATATATATATATATATATATATATATATATATATATATATATATATATATATATATATATATATATATATATAATCATTATTACGAGTTGGGG
>NC_090730.1:148707807-148737807 GCF_036898095.1 Palaemon carinicauda
CGCCAGTTACTTCCACCGTCACTCCAAGGACCTCACAGTCAAACCTCCCTGATTATGTTCAGACATTAACTGTCAGAGGTAAGGATTCTTTTCATAATGTTCAGACTTCAAATGCTAGAGATATGAAGCCTTATTATGTTCAGACATTAATTTTCAGAGGTAAGGATTCTTTCTCATAATGTTTAGACCTCAAATGCTAGAGATATGAAGCCTTATTACGTTCAGACATTAATTTTTCAGAGGTAAGGATTTTTCTCATACTGTTCAGACTTCAAGTGCTAGAGATATGAAACCTTATTATGTTCAGATATTAATTGTCATAGGTAAGGATTCTTCTCACAATGTTCAGACTTAGAAATGCTAGAGATATGAAGCCTTATTATGTTCAGATATTAATTTTCAGAGGTAAGGATTCTTTCTCATAATGTTCAGACTTCAAGTGCTAGAGGCATGAAGCCTTATTATGTTAAGAAATTAATTTTCAGAGGTAAGGATTCTTTCTCATAATGTTCAGACTTTAAATGCTAGAAGAATAAAATCTTATTATATTCAGATATTAATTTTCAGAGGTAAGGATTCTTCTTATAATGTTCAGACTTCAAATGCTAACCATGAAGCCTTATCATGTTCAGACATTAATTGTCAGAGGTAAGGATTCTTCACATAATGTTCTGATTTCAAAGCCAGACGCACAAAACCTTATTATGTTCAGACATTAATTGTCAGGGACAAAGTCCATTCTTGTTATATTCAGACATTAATTGCCAGATGTAAAAGATTATCTTAAGATATTCTCTGTCAGAGTTAAGCAGCTTTATTAATCAGGCTCAGTTATTCACTGTCAGAGATACAAAATAAAGACATCTGATGAAAACATTTAATCTCTAAGATGCTAAAAATAGTCATCAGTAATCGAATTTTTCCCTTTTTTTTGCGCTGATTATTATATATACTTTTATATCCAAGAAGGTCAAAGTATTTTTTAACCAACTTTCAATATCTGGTTAGAAATAAAAAGCATCTTGGTTAGTCTCCAATATTTCCTTTAAAGAAAAGGGCCTTTGTTTTAATTACTGATAATTTTCATCTGACAAAATAAAAAGTGAAAAGTCCACATTACGTAACTGATCTGACATTCCTTCACGTAAATAAAGAGGGGAAAAAAGAGAGGAAGGTATTGATACGATGCCTCTCTATTCCTGTTAGGTATAAAAGGAGTCATAATAATTGTCATAAATGGAGAATCCTTCACCGGGATTTCCTTTCTGTATCCTCAATTCTATCCTACGGTGACGCTTGGGAACCCGAGATGCGAAAAGTATTGAAGCACAATGGCGGCCTCCCGTGTGACTTCTGCGGGCAGTGGGGATTGAGTCGGCCATTGTTATCGCGGCATATCTTTGTAATCTCTCTCGTCTGGAGATTCTTTGTGATCTCATAGCCAAGGGAGGGAGACAAAGAATCTGAAGCAGTATTCTTAGGCAATGTCTCCCGCTGAGGGATGTGCTCCTGCGTTGAATAAAGCGGAAATAATTTAATAATTCTTTGTAATCACGGAAATGAATGGGAACAAACTATCTGAGTGGTTTTATGTTGTCTGTGATTGTGAGCACCCTCATGCTTCCCCCTCATACTTCCGTAGGTATGTTGGGAGCTCTTGGCAACCATATTATGAATTGATGGGGTAACCCATTTTCGGTAGCAACATGGGGCGTCAGCAGTAAATGATGATATCATTATAATGACATTAACCAGGACTTTCATAATGACAAGGTTGCATTTATGGATGAAGTTACCTTTGTTGATTCAAAGTATTCCCATTACACGTCATATCATTGTTTGTTTGTTTTTCAAGGTTAACAATCTACTCAGACTTCGAGGTGATTTCCCCTACCCCACTTTTTCTCCACATAATGATTCGATTAAGATCTTCGCTTTTGAAATATTAGAAAACAGTCCTCGCAAATCAGATGTAACTTTTCATCATTGCATATCTATCATCATTTCTATACTCCATATAAACTTATCAAGTTACAAAGACATCATTTTCTCTATTATAATCAAACAGCCGACAAAACCAAAATAGACTCAAATACAAGAGATGAACATTGGTAACAGCAAAAATATAAAAAGTGAACCGTCATTTAACTGTATGAAGCCAGAACATGAACTTGCAAGGCAAGATATGCTTAATTTCAAATTGTTTATTTTCTGTAGAAAAAATCTCGCTCTCTTTAAATTAAAAAGGAGATTTAAGACGAAGAAAACACTACCAATCATCCAATTTCGGTCCGTTTTGTTTATCAGTTTGGTAGCCAGATTACATGAGAAATTGAAGTTAAATTTCACACAAACTTCATCCAGTGATTAACCTAGTGACCGGCAGGATCTGATTACGCTTTGAGGCATAAGAATGTAACTCTAAATTCACTTGCGAATTCAGCCTTCCCATATCTTTTGAACTTCACTTAAAAAAAAGAAAAAAGAGAAAAAAATTAGATATCAGGAGAGAAAATAATGTAAAAATTTTTGGGAATGGATTGCTCATTTTCGATAGGGTCCAGCAGTCAAAATTGCTTTTGTTGAAAAATTTCTGTTTAGAATCCCAAACTTGAAATTAAAGAGAAAACATTAAGAAATGACAAAACAAATGTAAGAACAAGTACTAATAATGTACATGTACCTACACTCCTACAGTAGTTTTATCTCCCAGAATTAAATAAAAAATTTCATATTTAAACTTCCCACTTGTTTAAATGAGTAGACATGCCATCATAATTACAAGGTCGATCCCGTCAAAGAAAAAATGATTATTCAAACAAAAACAATAAACAAATTGGCTGCATCTTGTCCACCGATCGGCATCAATGACCTTCGATGTCAGGATGCCAGAAAACTTAAAATCAATCAATTTTTATCAACTGGGTAATGTTTAAAATTCGCTTTGCTTCTCTTCGTCTTTTTTTTTTTTTTTTTTTTTTTTACATTAGTTCTCTGCTAGGCAACAGTATAATGTTGACCGATTAAATTGAGTCAAAACATGAAAGGTATTAAAAACTGCGTGAGATTAATTGTATTTCGTTGTGTAAAGTATAAAAGTATATCCATGAGGATTGACGTGTAAATCTCCCATGACAAGCTACAAGTGTTGGGTTGCCAGCTCATGCTCTTTCCCTTCCTGATTGTAATCCAACAGTTGACTGACTATCAGGTACATACCTTACTGCAAAGTTTAAAAAAACCGTAATTTTAATCGGAAATTCTTCGTAAAAATATACTGTTCTCATCTGTATTTCAGTAGAATACAGGCGACCGTAATTTTTACCTTACTTTATTATAATCTTTTACGGGTTGGTGACCGTATTATCACTCCTTCACGTCAAAATATCCGTTTTTAAAACGGCAAATGCCGAGTAACAGTTATTCCAGTATTTTTGAATTTTTTTTTACCTTATATTCAAGAGTACGTCAAATAATAGATCTAGGTCCTCTTGCTTGGTAGGTGAGAATGCTACCAATCACACTACGAGGCCCATATATAGGTAAATACAATAAAGAGGGTCATTTAGAGATGAATTCCTGTTGTTATTGTCTTCTCTATTATAGCTGCAATCCGGCACAGTTTACCAAAAACCAGGTAGCTGATTATCTGATCAAGTCAAAAGTCACAAGGAATTTATCAGGTAAGAGGTATGTCTCGTTCTAAGATGCCTAATTTTACTCTCGGGACTGTCATGGGTAAGATTAGGTCCTTTATATATATATATATATATATATATATATATATATATATATATATACATATATATATATATCTATATATATATATATATACATATAGAAGTACATAAATATATATACATATATATATACTGTATATATACACACATAAATATATATATATATATATATATATATATATATATATATATATATATATATATATATATATATTACACATACATATATATACACAGAAGTACATGAATATACGAGTATATATATATACACACACACACACACACACACACACACATATATATATATATATATATATATATATATATATATATATAATTTCTTTCTGTATTATTTAATTTAGCAGACTGTTCCAGTACGAGATTACTCAGAAGCTATACAACATTTTAAACCTTTGAAGTGTAAAGAAATTTCGTTAACTATCTTATTTTCCTACAGTTTTTCTTGACAAGAATGTTATTTTGAAATTTGGTCCTAAGATCGTACGGCAAAAAACTGTTTCTATTACCTATTCCTAGTTTTACTTTTTAGTGCACGACAATAATCCAATCGTCATAATTTACGAAGGTGGAATAAAACGATATCAAGCGAGATAAGAGTATGATTGTTTCGACAAGTGAACAAGTACCTGCTATGGGGATTTTATTTTAAATCCTGCCCCATAAATGCCACCTGATATTGAAAATGGTAGTAGATGGTTGCATATTACTTCACTGCAAATATTGTTGTTGATATTAAAACAAATTGAAAATCCGGGTAGTGACTAATGCTGTATTGTTTCCCAATACAACAGAATCAAATATGAACTTTAATTATCTATGTAACCCGTTAACATTTCCTCCTTTTTTCCAACCCTTCGGGATATATTTCTTATTATCTCTATACACTACTGTATGGTAAAACCAATTAAAAAACGTCTCTCCCTGCGATCGCTTAATAGTTTCTTGTAACGACTGCAACCTCACCCTCCTTGTGAGCTAATGATGGGGGGTGGGTTTCAGGGGGAGCCAATAGGCCTACCTGCTGAGTCATCAGCAGCTATTGCCTGACCCCTCCTGGTCCTAGCTTGGGTAGAGAGGGAGCTTGGGCGCTGATTATATGTATATATGGTCAGTGTCTAGGGTATTGTCCTATCACTGTCCCTTGCCTCAGCCATTCACGAGCGGCCTTTAAACCTTCTGTTAAGCTTTTGCCCTTTGCTTATATTAACCTTCCACATCTCCAAGAGGAAAAGTGGTACTTTCTTAAAGGAGGAATTAGTGAAAATAACTGTTTACTAATTCCTAATTATTATCTTTAGGCTTTCTGAAGAATACCAGACATAGGCAAAAACACTTTGCAACAATAGCATACCTGCGAGACTTCAGCCATAAAAAATGTTAAAACCAGATCAGTAGAAATTAAGAAGTTCAATACACATAAATTTTGAGAGACCCTTCTTTTATAACTTTAATTGTGACAGGTAATGTCTGCTTCAATTATATTGAATTCAAACTCACAATAAGAATTATTAGAATGTATGCATGCATTAAGAGAGAGAGAGAGAGAGAGAGAGAGAGAGAGAGAGAGAGAGAGAGAGAGAGAGAGAGAGAGAGAGAGAGAGAGTAACAAGTAATAATGGTCGTTCGTTTGTTTTAGATTGCCTTACCTTAGGTAAGACACGGTCTCTTGCCTTGGCAGCCCGTGGTATTTCTGATCTTTCACAGCGGCTTATCAACGAACCAAGCTAAGGACTTCTTTTAGAAATTAGAGGATTTTTTCCTGATATTCTTCGAGATAATGCACTGCCGGATGTTTAGGGATTACAAGACTAGGCAAATCTTATTCATGTTGTCAAAATAGATTTATCATTAGGTATGCGCAAGATCATATACTTATCATTCGTTTTTCAGTTGCTAAATTGGCCTGCAAGTTTTCGCTTTATGAAAATTAGCTTTGCTGAGTAATATGACAAAATCATTGTCGCGGGTTTTCGTTATTCATAACCATCCTCCGGGAAATGGCATGAAGTACAAGCATTACGGATATTATTCAATAAGGCATTCCTTCTCCATCATAAGGCTCAATACTACACAGTATTCTAGAAATTTTATTCCAGATGTGACCAGTTTGTGGAATGATAATCCCTATCAGATAATTGAATTGGTGGTACTTCTTAAGTTCAAAATTGCAGCGAATGTTTTCATGTTGAAAATGTCTCTTTTCATAGTTTAATCATGGAAGATCTATTTTAATGCTGCCACTGTTCTTAAAGTATTTTATTTTAATTGTTCATTATTTCTCTGGTAGTTTATCTATTTTCTTTTCTCACTGACCTAATTTTCCCTGTTGGAGCCCTAGGACATATGGCATCCTCCTTTTCCAACTAGGGTTGTAGCTTAACTAGTAATAATAATAATAATAATAATAATAATAATAATAATGATAATAATAATAATACTGTGAAAAGTAAATAACTAGTTAGACAAGGGATCGACAAAATATCAATTTTCTTCTTCCACTTTGCATTCAGATGCTGAACCTGTAATGCAGATTTGAAATTGTTTGAACGGAAAGAAGAGGGAAACTGGTAAAATGCTCGAGTACACAACCTGCTAAACCTTTCACTTGAGTTTCTAACTGTTCGTGAGTCCATCGTTTCCCTCACGTTTCACACTTTGTGAATTCGTAAATTAAGATCCACTTGAATCAACAAGATAAATAGGGAGAGGGGGAGGGAGGAGTGGGAGAGGGAGATATAGATGGATGGGAGGGGGGATGGGAGGGGGATAGTCGAGCGGGAAACTGCACTAGTAAAGCCTCCCAACCGTTGAATCGTCCAGTAAACATCACAAAAGACTCGCCACTTCGCATCGAGATTGAATAAACACTTAATAGCTTACATCCTTCCCTTGTATAATCAAACCACTTATAACACAAACTGAATAAACATTTTTAGGGCATTCGGGCCCTCCATGGCTCGCCCGTACCCAGCCCAGACGGAAAGGGGTTCCCGCGAATCCCCTGGCGTTTCTACAAAAGAGGATGTGATCCCACAAACACCCACGACGCCTCTCGAGGGCCTGTTGTTCGGCCTTGCTTGCTTGTGGGATCGCTCAGGTTGCAGTGTGCATTCGTTTGTTGGTTTTTGCAATTCACATGAGAGACAGGGAAGGTGATGTTTGTCTGTCTCTTCTTCAATTGTAAGATTTACAGTGATTAATCTATTCTGAAGTGTTTTAATTCTTTCATTCTATCTTGTTTCGAGTATTGTTCTCCTGTCTGGTCTTCAGCTGCTGTTTCTCATCTTAGTTGGTTGGACAGGAACTTACAGTCTATTACGGTCTAGGGTTGTAGCTTATATAATAATAATAATAATAATAATAATAATAATAATAATAATAATTTGCTTGTGATGAAATAGCGGATTAATATTTGAAGATGAATAACTAAAAAAAAAAAAAATAAGTACACTGCTTTCATGATGGATCAGCACTAACAAAAAAGCATCTTTCCAATCAATAGAAAATAGGACTTTCTTTTAAAGGTGAATAGAATGGATGGCAGAATGTTATTGAGAATCATCAATAGAAAACTAACATTCTACCATTAGATTTGACCACAACATGGGAGGCCAATTTCTTCTCGAACGGATGACCCAACCTCATTGTATAAACGCCTGGGAAGAAGATCAAGTTCGCCACCAGAGTTGCCAGGTTTTCTAAGCGAGAAAAGACCAACTTCTAATCAACAGAGGCTCTAAAAGGCCAACCCATTAGTAAAACATAGCCAAAAATATAATATTTAAGGAGAAACTTTCTTTTTATGATATTGCTAACGGCCAACCAAATTTTAAAATAGCCAGATTTGAAGTTTTTGGCCTGAAAAAGGCCAACCTGGCAACCCTGTTCGCCACTTCCACTATCCATCTCTTTTTCCCTCCCTCTTCCCTCTCAATCTTCTTCTTCTTCGCCTCCTTTTCTGCATAAACGATAGGTACGAGATCGTCTTGGGTGATACGTCTGTGATTAAGATGAGGTGAAATTTGATAGCCATTCCTTGAAGAGAGGCCGCAAGGAGATGAACCTACTTGTAGGCAGATGGGCTGATACTGGCAAGATATGATACGCTCCTTCTTGGTTTTCCTTCGAGTGGGATCATCAGAATATTTGGGAGTGAAAAAAATTATGTTGATTATTTTCAATGTGGATTAAAATGGCTTTTAGGAATCTATAAATGACAGTATCTAAACACTTCCTGAGAATTGGAAGGTAAATGGTATCTGTTGTCATAAGAAGTGCCGGTGTCGCTTTATATGTATATATATATATATATATATATATATATATATATATATATATATATATATATATATATATATATATATATATATCGATCAAATTGATAAATAAGTATCAATTTAAATACACTTATCAGACTGTCCTTCCTAATATAATATAAAACAAGTGTTTGGCTATATATAGATATATTTCTTTCCTGTCACGCTGAGTGGCAGGGAGAGAGGATGTAGACATACCCTGGTGAAAGGGGCTTACCCCGAGAAGTACACCAGAAAACCACAATCTCCCACAAATTACCGAACCAATGGGTTGCAGTTAGGAATAGGGGAGGGGGTGAATTTAGCCGTCATTTTTGACGGATTGCTTACACCAGTTATAAATAATAAATGAACATCAAAGTTACGGCTTGGGGGAACAATTGAATTTGAAAGACGAAAGGGATCTGCTAATCATTCATTGCATGACATCAATGAAATTTCAAATAATAAAAGAACATGGAAATTTACGTTAACTACAAATCTAATTTAGCAGAAAGTTAGAAATGGTTATTAGGTGTATTAATCGTAAAGAATAGTAAACTAAAAGAATTATAAGGAAATGTTATTATTATTATTAGTATTACAAGTTAAGCTACAACCCTAGTTGGAAAAGCAGCATGCTATAAGCCTAAGAGCTCCAACAGGGAAAAAGGTTATGAAGTGTGTTAATCGTAAAGAATAGTAAACTAAAAGAATTATAGGAAAATATTATTATTAGTATTACAAGTTAAGCTACAACCCTAGTTGGAAAAGCTACATGCTATAAGACCAAGAGCTCCAACAGGGAAAAATAGCCCAGTGAGGAAAGGAAATAAGGAAATAAATAAACGGCATGAGAAAAAATTAACAATAAACATATATACATATACCAAAGGCACTTCCCCAAATTTTGGGGGTTAGCCGACATCAACAATAAAAAAAAAAAAAAAAAGGGGACCTCTACTCTCTACGTTCCTTCAGCCTAACCAGGGACTCAGCCGAGTTCAGCTGGTACTGCTAGGGTGCCACAGCCCAACCTCCCACATTATCCACCACAGATGAAGCTTCATAATGCTGAATCCCCTACTGCTGCTACCTCCGCGGTCATCTAAGGCACCGGAGGAAGCAGCAGGGCCTACCGGAACAATAAAATATCTTAAAAATAGTAACATCAAAACAGATATGTCCTAAAGTATAAAAAGACTTATGTCAGCTTGTTCAACATGAAAACATTTGCTGCAAGTTTGAACTTTTAAAGTTCTACTGATTTAACTACCCGATTAGGAAGATCATTCCACAACTTGGTCACAGCTGGAATAAAACTTATAGAGTACTGTGTAGTATTGAGCCTCATGATGGAGAAGGCCTGACTATTAGAATGAACTTCATGCCTAGTATTACGAACAGGATGGAACTGAGCAGGAAGATCTGAATGTAATGGATGGCATAAAAAGGCTAATACGATGTGTAGTTCATTCAAAATTTATCCAAATGAGCACTGGATGGATGTTTAATTCAAAGAAATATTAGACTGATGATACAAATGAACACTAAATAATAATAATAAAAAGATAGACCTGGAACATTGAAGTTACAGCTAATGAAAGGTAAATCAGTAAAAAAGAATATTATTATTAGTATTAATATAATTATTATTATTATTATTCATAAATCCATCTAGGACTCATCTACATAAAAAAATAGCAAATTAAGCAACGATGTTACACGAAATGTAGAATTGATATAAATATTAACCTTCACATTCATCTGCTAAATATTGAAGAAAGAAAATAAAAGTAAAAGATAAGAAAAAAAACCCACTCAGGAAAAGAGATTGTAATTGAGTGTGCCCTTAGTCCAGGAAACCCAACACCAATACTATTGATGGTTTCGGGGTCCATGTCAATGGAAAAGAAGATCTTGATCATAACAGCCCAACCACCCATCACAAAAAAAAAAAAAAAAAAAAAAAAAAAAAAAAAAAAAAAAAACACAAAAACACGAGAATACTAAAAAATTGTAGTCGACTCACGAACATATTCCTCGATTTGCTAATCCTAAACACTGCATTTGAGTCTTTTTCATCTGAAAAAATATTAAAAGGTAAATTTAAATTTTGCTAAGGAGTTATTTACCACATGAACGCATCTTTTAAGAAACTTTGATAGAAGCAATTCATATTACGGAGTACCTGATAAATCATAGAGTGAAATATATTTACGATGATAATTTTCAGATAAGTTTAATAAATAGTTGATACGAAAATTGCAAGTGAGAGACGCAAAAAAAAAAATAAAATTATATATATCACATGCAATGCCCATCTTCCTACTGATTTTAACTTCATAAATAAGGTCTTCAATTTTACAAATGTAAAGTGTGAGTGTTGAAAGGGAGTGAAAGATAGAAAAAAAAGTTGTTAAGTTGAAATACTGAAATAAAAATATATATATATGTAAATATATATATATATATATATATATATATATATATATATATATATATATATATATATATATATATATATATATATATATATATATATATATATATATATAAAATGTATACAACAAATACAGCCGTTTGTAATCCACTGTAGGACAAAGGCCTTAGACATGTACTCATTCATGTCTGGGGTTTGGCCACTTTTCATCACTACGCTGGTCACTGTGGATTGGTGATGGCGGGAAACTAGTATTATCGCTCACGGCAAACAAACCTAAAATGGGTGACCCTGATTAGTACAGCTTTGCTGATCATGGCAATACACAAACCCTTCCACCACGTTCAGGTATACCCGCTTAGAAAGGGTCTACATACAATGTATATATATATATATATATATATATATATATATATATATATATATATATATATATATATATATATATATATATATATATATATTATATATATATATATATATATGTGTGTGTGTGTGTGTGTGTGTGTACAAGAACACAAGATGGTAAAAAAAAAAAAAAAAAAAAAAAGACTATACTGCATGTACAAAATCTTCGGAATGTCCCTATTTGTTTTAGTGAAGTCAAATTATCTCTATCAAAAAACTGAAGATGAAACTAGTTTCAAGAATATCTATTAAAGCAATGTAATGGAGAACTTGAGTTACTGGATAATGCAGAATAAAATTGAATTCGTTACTTTAGGAAAAATTCACATATACAGTATACTGTTTAAATGAACATTAATGATGTATATACCTGATTACCTGTAATCTAGTCTTTCATCCGAAATAGTAATACATCCTCCACGCAGGAACAATATGCAATTGTAAAATAATTAAGGAAATCTTGAATATGCAATTATTTATACGCATGAAAAGTGTGTAGACTTACAAATAAAAAATTGCCATTAGAACGGAAATATATGGTTATCAGTTTTTAGTTTTAGTTCCTTTCATTCGCTTAAATTCTACTTAACTGTCTTATCAATAACTTCTCGCCGTATGTCTACGATCAGTCACCGCAGTTCAGCAGTTAAAATCACTATGAGTTATTCACTAATATCTAACTTATTTCAGGCGAGTGATTTTAATTCCTAATCATTTTTCGGAGCATTTTACCGCATTTTATTACAGCAGTCAGAGATTCTTGTTACTCAGCCCTTACTTAGAATTTTGGTCTCTTATTCTGAATATTTTACTTAAAATCTTTCTCGAAAGAATTTCATAAACGGTAATCCGTCCTCATTGATCTTTTTCCATTTATACCTTAGATCCCCTTCCTCTAATGTTCATTGATTATTTTCATATACATTCTGTATAAACTGCAAGACCATTATCCAAAAAGTTGTATCAGATGAGTTCCGAAAATAGTTCATCAAAAAAAAAAAAAAAGAAAAAAAAAAAAAGTGCTTCTGGTGTTTGAAGTCATTACTAAAAAGTCATCATTATTTACCTATTCGAACCTGAAAAGTCATTCTAAGTAGTCTAAAACTAAATTTTCCATTAATTGTCTATATCAGATGGTATGGATAGCTAAATCATCCATCGTTCCCTTGAAATTAACTACTTCTGATGGCACTTTGCATTATTTTCCATGTAGGGACATTTCATAAAACAACTGAAATATATACATATATATATATATATATATATATATATATATATATATATATATATATATATATATATATATATATATATACACACATATATATATATATATATATATATATATATATATATATATATATATATATATATATATATATATATATATTCTTTTTTTAAATCACAAAAGGCCTGTCAGAAAGATATACTAAACAAAATTTAATTGATTTTATTATCATGATAACCTCGTTTTCTATATAAAGAATCCCCAAAAAACAATTAGGTAGAAACTTTAACATTATGAACTGACGTATTTCTCTCATTTTTAAAATACGAAAATACATCCATGAACTATGAAAATCGTCCATGAAAGACTTTAAAAAAAATAATAATAATATTTCTAATATAAAGAAAAGTGTTTGAAGATCGTAAACCTCTATCGGCCATATTGTTTATTTATGGATCTCAGATATGATTAAAGTTATCGATCTTTTCATTTTACGGAGTTTTCAAATATATATGTGATAACCTTTTATCTTTTAATCTTGCTACTTATATTGAACTGTAATTAACTTTAATTTTCTTAAATCAGTTTTGGTTATCGTTATGAGTAAGTATTTTTAAGCCAAAACTTACCTGGCATATTAAATATCTTTACATTGTAAACTGCTACAGATGATAATAATAATAATAATAATAATAATAATAATAATAATAATAATAATAATAATAATAATAATAATAATAATAATTTGAAACGTCATTAACAGAATTATTTAGGCTAATAGAAGTTGAAAAATTTGTCTCTTCCATAACAATGTGGAATCTTTAAGAATGACAAAATTAAAGCATGAATCACCCTAATAAAGTGAATAACTTATTGAGAGACACAAATGCAACGGCCACAAAAAAAAAAAAAAAAAAAAAAAAAAAAAAAAAAAAAAAAAAAAAAAAAAAAAAACACTTGAATCATATTGGTATTATCATGATGTGAAATCAGACCAATTCCATCTCGAAAGAAAGGAAGAAATAAGAAAGCTTTAGTAGTCTTATCTCTCTGGGTTCAAGACAAATCTGGCTTTTAGTTAGGAATTATATGCATTTTGAGGCGAGGGCTCCGAAGTATTGACGTTACAAATGGAAAAATAAGACATTGCTAAATATGATTGAACGTGAACTTCAACTGCACAAGATCAAACTTGCATCAAATATCTTTATGTTGAACAGGCTGAAATAGGTCTCTTTTTATAGTTTATATATGAAAGTTCTGTTCTTATGTTGTTACTAATCTTCAAATATTTTATCTTAATTGTTTATTACTTCTCATATAGTTTATTTATTTCATTATTTCCTTTCCTCACAAGGCTATTTTTCTCTGTTGGAGCCCTTGGGCTTATAGCATCTTGCTTTTCCAAATAGAGTTGTAGCTTAGCTTGTAATAATAATAATAATAATAATAATAATAATAATAATAATATCTCTTTAAAGCTGACTCTTCATGAAGTATAATTATTCCTCATCTATTAAGAAGTCATAAGTAAGATTCCTTAGGATACTGCAAATCATACATGGTAATTCTTATAAATAAAAAAGAAAAAAAAATCGGGTCTTATATCCTAGGGACCACGTTACTCCTCATTTTTTTTTCTTTTTTTTCAATATCTATGATTCTTTCTGTCTAGCATGGACATACAAGTTTCGGAAATTGAGTGAACATTTTATCTTCGAATAAAAGACTATAATAAATAATAAGAGTTTCCTAATGCTTTCTTAATAGGCATAACAAAGTAACGAAAATCTAGAAGGGGTCTTAATAACCCGTGAAAGAGTTTATTTACAATTAAATAAGATATTCCTAATCTCCATACTCTTATTTGAATAACACTGTATGTGGGGAGCACGTCAGAATAAACACATATTACATGTGTGTGTTCGCATACGTACGGGGAAACCGATCCTTTTGCATGCAATGACATGACGTTGCAACATTCATGCAATGGATATGTCGTCATCGCAACGAAATAAGAGAGGAAGCGCATGAAAGAACAATCAGTCAGGATAATCAAAGCCGACGTGGTCACGTGATCACGCAGGAGGTGGCTCTGGACATCTGTTCGGGACCGCGTAATTCCAACAAGAGGGAAAGTGAACATTATGAGGCTATTTCCCTAACCAGCATTGACAGATGGTCAATGGGCGATGCCCCATTGCTGGGATGCGAACGGGGAGAAGAGAGCAGTGTATGTCGGTAAACAAAACTTTCGGTTATTCAATGCGTTGACGTTATTATTAAGGAATGTCGTTGGGTGAAATCTTACCGCCAAACGTGTGCGCTCGCACGAGTCTAGGTGGAGAGGCATGAGGTTTCCTTGTGGGTTTATGAAGGGGAACTGGCTGGTTTGTTTTACATTTTCATTTGCCAGTAATTGTAAAACGCGAGTGTGACCAGAGGAACATGAAATATTGAGTGTCAAAACCCCTGAGAACGAAGTTATATATTTCTGTATTGCGAAAAAACTACTGTACATAAAAAATACCTATGGAGCAGATGAAATCGTAATATTGCGAAAAAACTACGTAAAAAAATACCTAAAGAACATTATGAAATCGTAAAACAAGATTTTATATCGTCACATTCAAGTTAATTATTACAATAAAACCACTCACTTACTAAAAATATATCCCTAATGTAATGCAATCATTATGTAGCACTACTTACTTTTCATTTGCTTTGAGATGCAAATCGACTAAATTATTGAAATAAGATTGTCCTCAGAATTAACAAATATATAGGCAGTAAAATGTTTATTTCCAACATTTCTCTTGATTAATTTTCATTTCGAGTTCGTTGGGATAGGAAATCAAAGACCACGATGAAAGTAAAAAGTACAGTGTGAAATATGGATATAGTAAAAACGTGAGTTAAAAAAAAAAAATCAGACAGACTTCTATTTTGGCTATACAAGGAGTGAAGCGGTCACCAAATTGAGAATAGTCCAGAGTCATTAACCTTAGATTAAGCTAACTTTGTGCCTTATCCAAATGGTGGCCCGTAATTGATGTAAGGTTTTCAAGGGAATTGCACCAAGCAGAGTACAGCTTGAGGTCCCAGAATTTCCCCAGTGAGGATGGAGTGGCCAAAAGTTTTAGAAAAAGAAAAAAAAATCTCTTCTTTGTAGCGATGTGAACGAGGATGACGAGTCAGAGGAGGGGTTGGTTAGTGATCAGAGGAAGTTTTTCAAGTTCAAAAGACTATCAGATGGATAGTCCTCTCTAACGTCATTAAAAAAAAAAAAAAAAAAAAAAAACTGATTCTGGCGTATTGAAAAAAGTCTAATGTTAATATATTGATTTACACCAAAATAATGTACTGACCATGGAGCGCGCGCTCACTCACACACACACACACATATATTTATATATATATATATATATATATATATATATATAGTATATATATATATATATATATATATATATATATATATATATATATATATATATATACATATATATATATATATATGCAATGACCCAAAAAGATTGCCCTGAAAATGTCAATGTAGGTATTTAAACACACAAAACACACACTTCTCGATCCTACGTCTCGATCCTTCTCAAGGTTAAAGCTCCTAAAGTAGGCAGTAGGTTGGCTAGGACACCAACCACCCGTTGAGATATTACTGCTAGAGAGTTATTGGGTCCTTTGACTGGCCAGACATTACTAGATTGGATCCATCTCTCTGGTTACGGCTCACATTTCCTTTGCCTACACATATACCGAATAGTCTGGCATAGTCTTTTCACGTTCTCATCTGTCCTCATACAGTTCACAACATACATTACCAAACAATTCTTCTGCACTCAAGAGGTTAACTACTGCAATATAATAGTTCAGTGACTTCTTTCCTCTTTGTGAGGGTAGAAGAGACTCTTTAGCTATGATAAGCAGCTCTTCTAGGGGAAGGGGACTCCAAATTCAACCCATTGTTCTCTAGTCCTGAGTAGTGCCATAGCCTCTGTGACGTGGTCTTCCACTGTTTTGGATTAGAATTCTCTTGCTTAAGTGTACAATCAGGCACACTTTTCTATCAGATTATCTTCCTTTTTTTTTGAAGTTTTTTACAGTTTAGGGATGGAAGATCTATTTTAATATTATTACTGTTATTAAAATTGTTATACTGTTCGTCACGTCGCTTGTCGTTTATTTATTTCCTTTCCTCACTGGGCTATTTTTCCTGTTGGAGCCCTTAGGCTGATAGCATCCTGCTTTTCCAACTAAGGTTGCAGCTTGGCAAGTACTACTACTACTACTACTACTACTACTACTACTACTAATAATAATAATAATAATAATAATAGAGATGAAAACTGCAACTATGTCGTATCATTTATATGTCGACAGCAACGGCTAATGAAAAGTAACTTGGATCTTATAATAAAAAATAAATATGTTTTCTTATCAAACAATGATCATCTCCACCATAGACGACAGTCGTCACATCTCACATGAAATGAGTTTTAATACCTCAAGCAGAAGTGATTGGCATTTATAACTGACCACAGACGTCTGTGTTAAGACAGACGTGCGTTGATCCGAAAAGAAAACACGAGTGAAGGATGAGGAAGAAAACTCCACAAAAAAAGTGAAAATAAGCCGGAAAAGAAAGGAGAGACGGTCCTTTGACAAATCATCACATCATTGGCCACGAGATAAAAAAAAAAGAAAAAAAAAAGGAGAGAAGCATTTGTAGAAAGGAAAATATACTGAGAAACCTTAAGAATCTGGCTGATGTCTTTTTCGGGGTGGTGGGTCGGGTACCTCCCCTATTAAACGAAGAAAGAAGAAGAGGAGGAAGAAGATGAAGGGGAAGAAAAAAGGCCATAGAGAAATGAACTGGCACAAACAGATAAGTACACTGTAATGTAATCGTTTGACAGTCCCACAATCCTCCTTCACCGCGGACAAACTGTAAAAGGGTGTTTAGGCAGCCGATGGAGACATGGAATTCAGGACCTGTAAGGTCGAAAATCCCGTTGCGCCGGAAGGCTCAGGTCGAACTTCGTGGAGACTTAAACTTAGATCGCTGCGGTTCAAATCTTTTTCATTTTTATAGAAGTTTTTAGAAGGCTATTAAAGGCCAATTTGGCAAATACTGAGGCCACCTTTCTGGTGGTAATTCTGAGACACAGACCAAAGAGCTGTCTTATTCCATTGCTCTGGGATTTCGGGGCTGTCGATGTGTGCGTATAGAGCTGTCAGTGACACATGATAGCTAGTTTAAACAACTTGGCCCACCCTTAAAGAACCCACTGGTGAGGGCCGTCAAGGAGTTTGTACTTCATATAGATTGTTATTGTCCTGAATTAAAGAAAATGTTCAAGTTGTGGTGTGGCCTCTCTCTTTTGAGATTTTTTTCATTGTATTTCTAAAAACCTTTTTTTTTATTCTGTAAAATATTGTTTATTTGATTTCTGGTGAATATTGTTTGACATAAGAAAGGAAATTTTTAAATTTTGATGATACGTTATCTTTTTTTTATATAAGTTGTACATACAACTTATATATATATATATATATATATACACATATATATGTGTATATATATATGTATATATATATATATATATATATAGAGAGAGAGAGAGAGAGAGAGAGAGAGAGAGAGAGAGAGAGCAGCCTCATCTTTTCGTAAAGATAAGAAGGAAAAGAATCAGATCAGACCATTAGTAAACGTAATGTAGATTATTTCGATAGTTAATCCGTTTCCCACTCGAGGGCGGGGGAAGGAAGAGAGAGAGAGAGAGAGAGAGAGAGAGAGAGAGAGAGAGAGAGATAAAAAAGTATCAGGAGAGGGGTTAGAATCCTCTCTCTCTCTCTCTGTATTCACTTGTCGGACTTAATGCTCCCTTTAGGATCGAAAACCAAGCGATGTCATCGCTGATAGAATCTGATGCCGTTGACCCACTTCAATGTAACTCAGTTGATTGTTGCTGATTATGGGAAGCTTTCAAGAATTGAAGGGGTGGTCTCTCTCTCTCTCTCTCTCTCTCTCTCTCTCTCTCTCTCTCTCCGAATAGAACGTCTTATGAGTCAGGAATTTATTGGATAAACCAGTGCAATTTGGATTTCTCGTTTCGCTTTGCCTCAGTAGTACTTTTGTGCGTCAGTTTTTATTATTATATTTGTGGATATTTATCCTCGTTTTCTTCGTAAACCTTAGGAAATCATTGAAGGTAGATAAATTGAAATAAGATTCTCTGAGGAAAACCAGAAAAATTCGAGAGAAAAAATAAACTATATACTAGCTTGTCTTTCACGAAATTATCGTTTGATTCATAAGCGCACTGCAGAATTTGCATTTGTAAGGAACAAGCAAATGATTACGGACTACTCAAAAGAACAGGAGTCCTTATTGCCTTGACAAGATTAATCTCTCAACAGGATGCATTTAACCCCTTAAGCTGATGGTAACCTCGAAGAGAAAGGCGAACATAATATTCTCTACTGATCTACTCTGATTGAGGAAGGCAACAAGCGGTGAAATTGACTATAAAGTATAGTTTATTCTCATTGCATTAATTGACTTTTAAACTTGCATTAATTAAATGATACTGTTACATAAGTATTTCAAATCATGAAAGGCGTGAGTCTATATTAGTCTCTGATGGCCGCTGCAGTTCACGAGAAGAATGCATACTTTCATGTGAAGTTCCCGCGCATCTGCGTTGTTCATCCAATTTTGCTTTCTCTAATATTTAATATCCTCCAGCATTAGCGCCAGTGCCCTGCTTTACAAATCTCCTTTACTCAATATGACGGGCAGCGCGGGCAGGTTTAGACTCGGCTAAATAAACTTGTCATGAAAAGAGCAGCGACGCGTCAATCAGGAAAGGGGCCGCTATTATCGTATCATCTGCTACCTTATGCCCTCGGGTGTTGCCACTCTCAATGCTAGTAATATTATTTTGAATTTATATAGCATGTTTAGCTACTTTCATCATTTTAGTTTAATCATAATAAATATACTGATAAATCAAATATCTGAATCTGATTAAATTGGATCCGAACAATTACTAATTTCGGTGTATAAAAGGAAACAGAAAAGGAAAAACGGCGACCGCTGGGATCTGAAAATCTTTTGAATAGGGACAGAGAGGGGCGGTTTGGGACTCCCACTGAACAAACTATACACAATGTTAATGGTTTTAACAGATAATGGACAATGAGTAATGGTGTATTGAAAACGTATATTCCATACTCCACTCTGAAGAGGTGGTCTGAAAAGAAATAACAGCAGCGCTACTGGACCAGAAGCGGGTAATTACGGAAGCTTATGTTACCTCGGAGGGCCATTGGAAGGGTACTGGAAATTAACCTTATGGAACCGAAAGACTGTTCACGGAACAGGCTAGATTGGTAGAGAAAATTCATTAAAATTTCTTTATTTTCATCATGAAGGGAAGAATAATATTATCTACGGCTTTTTGGTAGTTTTGCCTGATCAAAAATGCTCAAACTTATCCGGTTGGTTTTAAACATAATATTCAAGATCTAATCACATTAGCCAACAGATTGTGGTGGCTTATTGGTAACGTCCCTGCCTAGTCATTGCCAAACTGGGGTTCGAGTCCTACTCAAACTCGTTAGTTCCTCAAGTGTCTGCAACCTCACCATCCTTGTAAGCTAAGGATGGGAAGTTTGGGGGAACCTATAAGTCTACCTGCTGAGTCATCAGTAGCCATTGCCTGACCCTCCCTGTTCCTAGCTTGGGTGGAGAGGGATCTTGGGCGCTGATCATATATATTCATGTATATATATATATATATATATATATATATATATATATATATATATATATATATATATATATATATATTCATGAATGACCTTCAAAATACTGTAAGACTAGAGATCACAAAGTTATCCATAGCGAATTAATAAACACAATAAAGAGAAAAGCGTCCATACATGTTCACCATTTTTGGTGTTCACCTCCAAAAACTTTCGAAGTAAAGGAAAACCCTTTCCTTGCTACGCGTTCGAGGTAAACGCAGAATGTAGCATGCCTGACCAATATAACTTCAACTAAGCCACCAACCTAACCCCTTATAGTCATTTATCAAAGAACTCTATCCCCTGGAAATTGTACTGAACACTTATTTCTGGATGTGCACATCCACATAAATCCTTATTAGTAGTTTAAATAAAATAAAATTCGAACTTACGAAACGAGAAAGATTGGGTCTGACATGCACTAGAGTACTAGACTAAACGCATATCTATTTACCCTGTTAGATGTTAATTCTATTAATTTGTCTGTTAAAGTTATATAGATATGTTTTATACATTTATTTCCGAATGGATAAATTGGCCAAGAAAACGGGATGGAGATGGAAACTTAATTCTTTTAGACTTACTTAAAAAAACGGAAGATTATTTGCCCATTCTAAAGCCATACACTATACAAATTACGGACATACAAACGTATCAATAAAATGTTTTCAGTAATATCTATATGCATACACAGGTTCAAACTTGCCGGGAATGTTTTTATGTTGAACAGACTGACATAAGTCTTTCTTTATAGTTTATTTATGACAGATATATTTTAAGGTTGTTACTGAACATCAAACTTTTTTATATTAATTTTTCATTACTTCTCATGTAGTTTGTTTATATACTGGCTATTTTTCCCTGCTGGAGCCTTTGAGTTTATAGCATCCTGCTTCTCCAACTAGGGATGTAGCTTAGCTAGTAATATATAATTATATATATATATATATATATATATATATATATATATATATGTATATAACTATATATATATATATATATATATATATATATATATATATATATATATATATATATATACTATATATATATATATATATATATATATATATAGCACATGCATATACCGACAATGACCTCTTAACATATCGATTTATTCAAGCATCATGGGATGCTTGTTACTATAAAGCCGGAACCCAAGTCTCTAAAAAGGACAAAACTCAATTTGAGAAATACACACACATGATATATATATATATATATATATATATATATATATATATATATATATATATACATATATATACATATATATATATATATGTATATATATATATATATATATATATATATATATATATATATATATATATATTATGTAAACACAACCTATACAAGCACCCCTTTGCTTTTCCCCTTAACCGATCAATAAACCCTTACTAATGCAAATAAGGAGGAAAAAGGAGGATGTAATGCATGTTTTACTTTGCACATTTAGAAAATAATTTTTAATAGATGAACGGTTTTGTCTAAGAAAATGCGTCTTAGGAGCAATGGTCAAAGATTCCTGTTAACAAAATGAAAAAATCTGAATATGGATGACTGAATACTTGGGTATTTTTAGGCAATTTACGCTTTGGTAAATTTTTGGAGAGAGAGAGAGAGAGAGAGAGAGAGAGAGAGAGAGAGAGAGAGAGAGAGAGAGAGAGAGAGAGAGAGAGAGAGAGAGAGTGTATGCTTAATGGTAGTGTTAAACATACCACAATTTTTGCTCTCAATATCTTTGGTCCTTGTTTTTTGTGTGTCCTTTGTATCTTTTTAAATAAATGGACCATAGCTTCTTTCCAATAATTTAGTTTTTTTTATTTAAAACTTCAGGTATACGTCTTGAATGCCATTGATTATTCATAGTACGTATTCAGTTTTGCCATTACCTAAATTTCCTTTTTTGATATATCAAATTGTTATTGGCCCATTTTCATTCTATTTGTTTATTTCCTGACTAACGGATTGATAAAAAACATATGTTTATATATGAATACTAAATTCTTTTTCTAGAATGCTGTATTACTAACGGGAACGGATGCTCAAACTTATCTCGGTCACTGAATGAGATTTCTGTTATGCGCTCCTAAAAAATATATTCTTTTAGGATAAAAATAATTAACACAACGTAAATTTCATCATGCGTCATGCCTTCTACTCCATACTATTTTCACGCGTACTTAGGCTAATCATAAGTCGGTAGATTTATTTCCTATTACTACTGACAGACAGGGGAACATCATTAGATTTCCCCATTATTCAAGCTCACGCTCATACTTCCTTTTCTTAGCCGTATAACTCCTCGTGCATTTACAGCCTTTGCTATTCCTTAAATTAATTTCTTGATTGAATATTCTTTGCTTTGCTCTTTGCTTAAGGCAGTTAAAAATTTGCCCTAAAAAGAAAAAAAAAAAAAAAAAAAAAAAAAAAAAAAAAAAAAAAAAAAAAAAAAAAAAAAAACTGCAAATCTTGAAATAAATGTTGCCAGGCATTTAGTTTTTAAAAACAGATATATTGACGTAAAGGAGTGATATTACGGTCGCTAACCCGTAAACGATAACAACAAAGTACGGTAAAATTGCGGTCGCATTTATTTTACTGAAATAAAGCTGGGAACAGTATATTTTTTACGGAGAATTTTCGATTAAAATTACGGTTTGTTTTAACAGTGTAGCACAAATAGCTGGTCCCTGGTCGTGCAAGTCTTAGAAGACAGAGGGACCTAGTTAAAAAAAAGTAAGAAACCCCCAAAATTGTTAGTGGATTATCGATAAAAAAAGATAAAAACAGTCAAGGACCCATTTCAGTGAGTGGATGTTTCATCACAATATCCTTCAAGTTATCACACTGTTAGGTGATTATGAAGGATCATAAGACTAGCCAAATTCAGTTAATATACTTAAAGAAACTTTTCCAGAAAAGCCTGAAATTAATCACTTTATGAAAATCTACTGCAGACTGACATGAAACAAAAATATTGTCGTTGTTTTTCGTCCTTCATCTCACGCTTCCGGCGACTGACATGAAGCATGGACATTCTTGACACGAGAAACTCAAGTACAACTCTTTCGAGTAAGAAAGGGATATTGGAATGTCCTTCCAATCTGACCTGCTTTAGAAACTAATACTCTTACAGTTGTAGATACTATAATAATGATAGTCTTGCTTCACACCCGTAAGCAAATTAACGTACTCGTTTAAGCGCTTCTGACAAATCGGCGTCGACGAAAGAATGACCTTTACAACGGCACCTCTAAGATTATCATGATTCCACAAAAGGGTATGGAATGAAGTGGTTTGATTAACTGTCGCTACCTTGCACACCTGAGGGTTTCGTAGGGAAAGAGAGGAGGAAGAGAAAGAGAATGAGGGGAGGGAAGGGGAGAGAGGTAGGAGAAGAAGTGGAAGCTGATGACTATCGGGGAGGCAAATCCCGAAGCGTCTTGGCGCGCGAACATCGACTCGCCATCAGCTAAGAGGATCAAATGCCTCTTAATGAAGCCCATCCACTACACAAAGAGGATCAAGAGCGACTGTAATTAAGAACGTGACTTCTTTTAAGAGGATGATGTCGCAAACAAAAATATAAAGTTATGGGACGTGGAGGGGCCCAGAAAGAGAGGGGGGTCAGTTTACAACAGTCTTAGGAAAAGGGATTAGATCTTAACACGTTCATTTGGGGATGGTGTCAAGTGGCAGGTCTGGGAATTCTCTCTTTCTGTCTTATCTGTTGTGGCGAAATGATTTCTCATTGGTTATTCTTTTGTTTATTAAAGAGAAAAAAAGGGAGATTTTATTCTTATAATTTTTTTTCAACCCACTGAAAGGGTAATATTTGCAGAACCGTTGGGGGATTTTTTTTTCAAGCATCAATATGCAATACATAATCCATGTATGACTAAAGTAACATAAGCCATAAACCCATGAACAACAACGATTTACTGCAATCCGAATGAAAAAGATGTATGCAGCAATAACTAATCTACTTTCTGAGAAATGTTTATTATTGCTAGCTAAGCTACAACCCTAGTTGGAAAAGCAGGATGCTACTGTATAAGCCCAAGGGCTCCAACAGGGAAAGTAGCCCAGTGAGGAAATATGAATTCATTTACCAAATTTTCAGTAAATGAATCTCCTTCTTTGCATAATTATAAACAGCCACTTCTCACTATAACATTTGAGGTTACATATCTGGCTTTCTAGACCGACTCTTTTATTGTTAAACATTTCTCACCTACATTTTTGAAGGCCTCGTATAAAAAATATCTAGTGTCTGGACTCACTGGCTTAATCAGAAAAATAACACTATTCAGTTTTAAAAAATAAGTTTCTACTCAATATTCACTGCACAATTATATCTTTTTGTCTAAGATTATAAAATAATATGCAAACGATACATGAAATTAGAATATCTTGACTTAAAAAAAAAAATTATGCCTGGTGTATATGCAATTAAAATATCTTGATTAAAAAAACTATATTTTTATGCCTGATCTTTAAAACTTGAATAATGACACCCCTTTTCATTCTCTCGTCAATAAACTACCTCTCCTTTTAAGAAATGCCAAGGTCAGTGGCTGTTGTTTTTAATAATTAATTTTGAATTAACGTTTTAATTTGAAAAATGCAATGTATCTGTCATGCACGACTTCATGTACAACAAACACTGAAGAGAGCTGTTGTGGTTCACCTTCGATTTTATCTCTCCATCTCTTTGAGATTTGTGTCTCCTAAGCTGAGATGGTCAGCCTCGAGTCCTAGCGACCTTTCTCCAACTATCGTTGTCAGTCATAAGAAGGAAAAACACTAATCACTAGAATGCTTCGGAGGAATCCACGGAATCTGGTCGGGAATTTTGTAGGCACACGTAAGCCGGTAAAATTTACCCTAATACTTTTCCCTTTCCTTATTCGTCAGAGCTAGAGAGAGAGAGAGAGAGAGAGAGAGAGAGAGAGAGAGAGAGAGAGAGAGAGAGAGAGAGAATACATTAGGTTCAAACACTAATTAATACGTTTTCTCATCATTATTTACAACTAGTGTACGCGATCCGTCAAAAGTGGATGGGGAGAGCTGAGCATGACCGATATATATATATATATATATATATATATATATATATATATATATATATATACATATATATATGTATATATATATATATATATATATATATATATATATATATATATATATATTTAGGGGAGATTATCATCTACTATGACTAGAGTTAATTCAAATATAATTTTGCAATACTAAAAAACTCGCTGAATTATACTTATAACACGTTTCATTCCACATTTCGGAACAGTAGTCAGTCTTAATTTACTTTCTCGGATTCCATGCCTATCATGATAATCTCAATTGAATAATAACATGAAATATCATATTAGAAAATGAACAGTAATCAACGACCAAGTTCTGTGTTCACATTGGTTTATATATTACCAATCATTAACTACAGTAATCTTTTTTTTTTTTTACATATGGCCGTCTGTTCTTTGGTAGTGTGTTTACCAGAATCAGTGCCATTTTAGAGTGCTATATTTGAATGAGCATTCTTATCAAATATAATAATAATAATAATAATAATAATAATAATAATAATAATAATAATAATAATAATAATTTCTAATAATGAAACTCAGTGTATCTATAATTTAAAATTTTCTGTGTAAGATTAACGGTCTAAGAGTAATAAACTTTCAGTTTAGACTTGCCATCTTCCAGACCAAGGCAAGCACTATCTGGTCAGAGTTTCTAGACACTACGAACTTTTATTATTATTATTATTATTATTATTATTATTATTATTATTATTATTATTATTACTGTATTATTATTATTAACTACAACTAGCTAAGGTCCAACAAAGGAAAATAGTCCAGTGAGGAAATAATGGACTACAAGAGAAGTAATAAATAATCAATATAAAATATTTTGAGATCAGTAACAAAGTTAAAATAGATTTGCCATATATAAACTATGAAGAGACTCTTGTCAGCTGTTTAACATGAACCATTCCCTGCAAGTTTGAACTTCTGAAGTTCCGCCGATTTAACTGCCTGATTAGGAAGATCATTCCACAATCTGGTCATAGCTAGAATAAAACTTCTAGAATACTGTGTAGTATTGATCTCCATGATGGAGAAGGCATTAATATTAGAATTAACTGCATGACTAGTATTACGAACAGGATGATTCTGTCCAGGAAGATGTAAATGCGAAATGGTCAGAATTAAAAATCTTATGCAACATACATAAAGAACTAACTGAACGACGGTATCAGAGATTAATATCTAGATCAGAAATAACAAATCTAATAGACCAGAAGTTTTGTCCAACAAATTAGTGAGATTCAGCAGCTGAAGACCAAACAGGAGAATACGCGAAATAAGGCAGAATGAAAGAATCGGAACTTGAGAATAGACTGATCACCGAAAATCTTAGAAGACTTTATCAATAAGCAAATTTTTTGTGTAATTGAAGAAAGACCAAATGTTTTGCTCAAAAGTAAATTTGCAATCAAGGGTCACACCTAAAATTTTAAAGGATTCATATTGAGTTAAAGATACATTATCAATGCAAAGAGCTGGATGTTGAGGAGTCACTGTCTTCGGCCCACTTACACTCATACTTTGAGTTTTTTGGGGATTCAACTTCATGCCCCATAACTTTCACCATGCACTAATAAGCTAGATCTCTTATTAGGGGATTCAGCAACCTACGATCTACATTCTGGGGATGGATTTGAGGAGAAGAGCGTTTATCATCTCCATATGCAACGAGCTTGTTTTCTAGGACAAAACCACATGTGTGTAGGCTATACATAGTATGAAAAGTAATGGGCCAAGAACAATACCCTGAGAAACACCAGATATCACATTTCTATACTCACTATGGTGTCTATCAACAATAACTTTGCAATCTATTACTTAAAAAATCAATAATGAGGCTAAGAAAAGGACCACCCACTTCCAATTGAGTTTGAAAAGAAGGGCCTTATGATGAATACTGTCAATGGTAGCACTAAGATCAAAGCCAATCATACGAACTTCCAGGCCACAATCAAGGGATTCCTGTACAACGTTGGAGATTAATAAGCAGGTTTTTACATGTATTATCATAAAATATGAATTTCAGGATTACAAAAATATATCTTTAACTTATCATATTAAAAATGATTGAAGTGTGAATATAGAGTATGGCGAGCGATAGTTTTTAAATTGTCCATGAATTATTTCCATTTATGTTTCTTAGTTTTCTTTACTTATATGAGGAATCAGTAAATTAATTTATCTTCTAATTTATTTTTAGAGGCACAATAAAGTTATGGGTTTCTGGTAATGTTTTCGTCTAGTTTTACTTTGTCTGTTAAAACTAATTAACTCATTCTGCTAATGAATACTTTTCAGCTAATTCTGCTAATAAGCAGTTTTCAGCTATGTTGGCGAGATTTTGTACTAATTTCGTCAAATGTTTTAATTTTAACTAGATTTTAATTATATATATAATTGGTATCCATATCTTCATGTTTTTTTCACTACTCCCTAATAAGTATTTTTTGTACATATCTAATAATAAATATTAGCCTCCAGAAATGACAATTACAATAATTTCATCAAAGTCTACGAAAAACGATACTATTTAGAAATTCCGATGATTATCTAATTTACCAGAGCATTAGCGTCAGAGTCCACAACCCAGTTTTAATGTATTCAGGAGAGTGGGGCGATATGCAAATCTGTTCTCAATTCCCTTTCGCATTTCTTCTCTCTCCCAGACGCCAACGGCCAAGTGAGAGAACTTGTGTTTCCCAAAGGCTTGGATCTGGACCGCCCGAAGAGAGCGCGCACCACGTTCACCTCGGATCAGCTGGCTGCCTTGGAGAGGGAGTTCCGCAGAAACCAGTACCTGGTCGGCAGAGAACGCTCCCTATTGGCAAGCAGGCTGGGGCTCTCGGAAACCCAGGTAAGTGAACTTATTTGAAAGAGGGGGCGGGGAGGGGAATTTCTGCCTTGTATATTGGGTTTCGGGGTTTCGGTTACTATGGTGGTTTGGTTGCGTGTGATGATGATATATCAGATGCGGGTGAGAATATCTGTTTTGCCTTTTGTAGTAGAGGTCAGAATACCTTTTGGATACCTAACTCAACTCTTATTTCAACAGGTAAAAGTGTGGTACCAGAACCGGCGGACGAAGCACAAAAGAGATCGAGAGAGAGAACACGAAGCGCCCACGACTGTGCTGGCACCCAGTCTGTCATCCAATGGCTCACTCACACCCATATCTCGGGCTCTTTTGCCGCCCATGCCACCTACCCAGACGATCAGCACGCCCCTGTTTACGTATACTCCAACGCCCACTTCCACTCTGGCTTCGACGACCTCCAGCATTCACGCCATTGCACCCAAGATGTGCCAGACGACGTCATCTCTGACTGAGATCACGCCCACACCATCAGTCCCTATCGAAGTGCGCAACGCCAACCTTGAGCGGTGCGCCCCCGACGCTACGGAGGACCAAGATGGGCGGAATCCAGCCACTCCGCCCGAAAGAAAGCAGCCTTCGCCCAGGTTAAACAGATCATTGAGTGGGTTGGAATACTCCTTAGGGGTGGGTGGCATGGGCGGGCCTATGGGTGGCATGACGAAGGCTGGTCTAACTTCAGCAGCCCATGCACTCGAGATGTCCTTCTCCAAGAGCATACCGAGTTTTCTGGGGTCGTTCCATTCAGTGCCTCCTTCGGTGGCACCTTCTGCTTTCCGCCCTCTCTTCCAGCGTCAGTTGCACCACCCATTGGCTCTGCAACATCACGCCCTGGCACGCCCACACCCAACGTGGTTGCCTTGAAATAGAGAGGAAAAAAGGCAGGCAGATGACTTCATGAGAAATATTTTCTCAGTTTTTTAGTGTTAGTTTTATTCAGTCGAATGCACAATGGCCATTAATTTTCTTATAATAATAATTATTACTGTCCATCAGTCATAACGATCAGCAGTTCATTTTATATGGTCTTTACCAAATTAATCTCTAATAGAGTTTCAAGTTTCATTTTAATATTTTTGAAACAGGCCTTATGAGAAAATATATTTTGGATATTTCTGTGCTCTCTAAATCAGATTCCAATTTGCCTCACTGATATTAATTTCAGCCGGATTAAATCGACAATGTCTCTTGTAATCACGAAATTGCCTAATCTATTAAGGTATTCTGTAGACCATAATTATGTAGTAAGCATTTCATGTAAATAGATATACTGTATATTCTACCAAACTGGTTTCAGAAATGTTTTTCGTTAATATTTTTGTGCAAAATGTTGAACTTCTTCCATTTCTAATGTACATCGAAATATGAAAGTTATGGCGCACTTTATCATTTTTTGTATCAAGGTTTTTAATGGATTTTAATAAACATCTGAAAGAATATAAATGCTTTTGTATCTGGTACATGCAATTAATAGCCTTTCTTTAGGGTATAAATAGGAGATTTTAACCGCAGTAGTAAATATCTTGCCTTTAAGAAATTCTGAAGCAAATGTTTATAGAAAAGTATATAATGTAGCAAAAACAAAAACTTCAACTAATAATGTACATAACAAGAGCAATCAGATAATATCTGACCTCCGCCAAAGGTCAATGGCCTAAGGTCTATCTGTGGTGGAAATTTCCTCAAAATCCGTCAATTTGTTTTGATGTTGTCTTTAAAATGGCGAACACGCAAATCCGAATACGGTTCAGGATCATCTCCAAGATTCAATGGGGTCGTCCGTGACCTAAGATCTATGTGGACAAATTTTGGTTAAAATCACTCTAATAGTTTTGACATAATCCTGTCCACAGACACAAATAAATGAATAAATAAATAAATAAATAAATAAATAAATATATATAAATAAATAAATAAATAAATAAATAAACCGGCTCGATCGCATAACCTCCTTGGCGGAGGTAATAATAGTTACGATGCTGATAATAAAAAGCAATCTGATACTTATGAAGACCAGGAATAATAAAATAATCATATTTAAAA
>NC_090730.1:148742807-148747807 GCF_036898095.1 Palaemon carinicauda
AACGATCCGTATCACAATCATACTATACCTCAAGTGGCGATTATATAGATAAAATCCTTGCGCATAAAACTTCCACAACATAAGCATGCTCATAAACCTACAGAAAATAAAATCTAGTCAGTTATGTGTCATACACCCCCCCCCCTCCACGCATTTTGTCAATCACATTTGTCTTGCCTACAATTTTTCATGATTCCAGGCTGTTAGGGCTATTACTCTTCAATTCCATTTTCCCATCAGTTGGTGTTTCTTTTTTTTCTTTTTTTCTGGTAACTTAACTTTGAGTCTTCCTTCCGCCCATGATGATCGTTGTATAACCTCTACAATATTTTTTTTTTTTCGCACCCAACAATCTTTTCATGCCACATACACTATGCAAACAGTTCGTCTTAGTAGATTCAAATTTGATTTTTCTTTCATTTACATTCAACATCCACATTTCACTTATATGCAAGATAGTAACATATTTGTTTTTGACGTTGTTAATGGTTTATATAGGACATATCTGTTTTGACGTTGTTACTGTTTTTAGAATGATTTATTGTTACTTTATTTACATCATTTATTTATTTCCTTATATCCTTTCCTCACTGGGCTATTTTTCCCTGTTGGAGCCCTTGGGCTTATAGCATCTTGCTTTTCCAACTAGGGTTGTAGCTTGGCTAGTAATAATAATAATAATAATAATAATAATAATAATAATAATAGTTAGCTCAGTATTACCTTCATACATTCCAACCTCGGTTTCCAGAAACAATTGAAGCCAATAACAAATCTTTTGTACACATCCTATCGCCTTTCATGCTTCATATACTCTGTGACTCACCTCTTCTTTCTCCCTACCATTATCCTTTTTCAAACACTACATGACTTAAAAATGAACTAATTCTTCCATCAACCTTATTAACTTACATTGATTCCAATTCCCCATATTTGATATGCCTTTTATGATTATAGGCTCCTCATGATATTAAATTCACAGTTTTTATCAACAAGTGCCTGGCGTTGAGACAATTTAAACCATCATTTTCTATTATATGGTTGTGACTAATCACAGCAGATTACCAACTAGGTACTTCATCTTCATTTTTGTTTGTATATATATATGTGTATATATATATATATATATATATATATATATATATATATATATATATATTCATATATATACATATATATATATATATATATATATATATATATATATTTATATATATATATATATATATATATATATATATATATTCATATATATATATATTCATATACATACATATATATATATTTATATATATATATATATATATATATATATATATATATATTTATATATATACATATTTATATATATATATTTGTATATATATATATATATATATATATATATATATATATATATATATTCCTTTCTGACTGGTGATACCTTTACTTGTTAAAATGGTTTGGGTATCGCCAAAATCAGCTAAGCTGTACTAGTCGGTGCCACCCATACTAGGTTGCTTTGCTGTGGGCGATCTGATTAAAGTTTCCCACCATCACTAATCCGCAGAGGCCAGCGTGGTGACGAAAATGGCCAAACCCTAGAGATGACTATGGACATGTCTGAGGCATTAGTCCAGCAGTGGACTAAAAACGGCTGTATTTGTTGTTTTGTGTGTGTGTGTGTGTGTGTGTGTGTGTGTGTGTGTGTTGTTTTATAGGAAAAATATTCAAAACTAATAAAAAGAATATCAAAAATGACTAACACGAACACGAGATGTATGTTTTCTTAATATTCATATTTTTTACGGGACAAAGATGTTTGCATCACTGTACATTCTGAAAAAAAAATATATATATAAACATTAACAACTCTTTAAAACCAGCAAATGTTTCATTCTATCGGTAACGCTCAATGAAAGTCGCCTAAAATGTACAGGAAATTCTCTTAATAAAAAAATAGATATGAATAAGTAGATGAAATTCTGATGACTTCTGGACGAGTATTGAAAGAGTGCCACTTTAACAATGCCTTTACTAGTCTTTCAAAAGCCCTTAACAAATGGAATTCAACCAACCTTTCCTACTTGAGAGTTGGCGGATAATAAAAAGATGCCATCTGATGTCATCCTCCAAAGAGAGGATTTTTTGAACGGCATCGTGTCTGCTACTTTTATTCCTTATAAAAAGCGGTATTCTTTCGGATAGACTACAAAGCAGTGGTTAACTATTCATATAAACATTGCTCTTGAAAAAATACAAATGACTAACAAATATCTAAAAAACTAACAATTTTTAAAGTTCTATCTCTTCATTGCCAAAAAAACTTGGATTCTTTGTTTTTTCCCAGCAAAAAAGTAGTTTCCTATAAAATTTGAGATCAGTTCACTGAGCACATTTGCCACAGTTAGCTGGCTCCTCCTTCACATAAATATATTCTCTCCAATTCTTTTATTTTCAGTTGTAATAACTTTTACCACCTTCAAGAAATTTATCTTCATTACGGGAGAAATTTGCTTCACATAGAGGCTATCTCTCAATATACATTCACAATTCACTTTAGGAATGCTATGCAAGGCCATTAAATATAACGTTATCGAAAACCTATAAAATGAGCCTATCAAAAAATGGTGGCGTTTCCATGGCTAACGTTATCTTCCAGTCGGTCGGACAACAGTCAGGTATTTTCCAGTGCTGACCAAGGAAGCGCAGATACTAGACCAAACACTGATTATAACAGTAGCTACTAGTATTGTGCCCAAGAGCATATACAGTACGTAAGGTATAATAATCTTGCTTGAACCCAGTAACTGCTTCTCTCCCAGGCTTCCGTGGTCTAGCGTTATCAATGTACCCGTTAAAATGTATATGGCGGACGGGAGGCTCCATCTCTGAATGGGTGCAAAAATGGCCAAGCCCAGAATGAAATACGCCACCAGGATACCGAGGTAGACGCCCCACGGGGCTGCATTGTCCTTCTTCCTGGGTGGGGGTTGCAAAGGGAAGAAGGGGTAACCAGGCTTTCTCTTCTGATTCTGGGTGGCCCTTTGGATGGCTTGGTCCTCTGGAGACCCAGTTCTGCCAGAGGGCCCGACGCCGGACGAGGTAGCGACATTTATTCCACTCGATGATGGCTCCGATGGGATGCTGCCGGGCGTAGACGAGGTACTGGCTCTTAAGGTGGAGTCCAGCACTGGCACTCTTGACTGCTGGGGCACTTCTGACCTCCCGACGGGGTTTCTGGGTTTGGCACTATCCAAGCTCCCTGGAAGATCGCCCGGCCCGTTAGGGGCTATTTGGCGGGAGCTCTCGCCTAAGCTGGCAGAGCTTTGAGGCCGGACGGCAGCCAGATTCAAAGTGCTTCGAGCAGAACTTCCTCTGCCACTTCCGTACTGGCCAGCTCGACCTTCGACCGGCTGTCCTTGCTCATCAGCAACTCTGCTCTGATTACCACGCCCGCATCGCCACGCCCACGCTTTACCCACGCCTTCGCGGATCGTGAAGGCGCCGCTAATGGCCAAAAGTAAGACGAGAGGAGCACCGATGAGAGAGAAGATGACCGCGAAGAGTCGGCTAAATCCTGTTCTAAGGGTCATCCCTCCCGGACCTATAAGAGAAGGAGATCATTCAACATATCATTGGAATGGAGAGGCGTCTTCCTTGTTCTCTAAGATTGACGTATTTCCTCATACTCTTCATAATTAGTTTATACGCTGCATATATATATATATATATATATATATATATATATATATATATATATATGAATATATATATATATATATATATATATATATATATACATAAACTGTGTGTGTATATATAATATATAAATTTATATATCAACATATATATATATATATATATATATATATATATATATATATGTATATATATATATATATATATATATATATATACATAAACTGTATGTGTATATATAAAATATATAAATTTATATATCAACATATGTATATATATATATATATATATATATATATATATATATATATATATATATATATATACATATATATATATAAGTATGTGTGTATAACCACACATATTTCAACTAGGAATATAGAAAATCACTTATCTCCTACATACATTTACATACACGTAAATGCAAAGATGAACACGGTTTATATCAATGTAATTACAGAAATATTTTGATATATTTCAAAAGGCATAACAAAATCTGAAAAGATATAGAAACCAAGTGACATAATCATATAACTACTGAATGTAACGCTTAATTTGCATTTAGAAAATTGCACAACAAGCAAAGGAAAACGTACCAACGAGAGTCGTGAGAGAAGCAGAGTACAGAAGTGCCCCAGACATGGTCCAAGTCGGGGCGCGGGAGGCGTACCCGGCCCTGGCAGCGTCGAGCACAGCTGTCTCCAGCCGACCCATGTAAGACTCGATTTTCGTCCGCCACACAACGTCGTAAGGAAGAACCTGCGAGAAAAGGGATAAGGAAAATCATTAGTGAATTGCTGGCTCAAAGTTCAACTACTGATCTAAATGATATTGCCAAAAATGCAAATATCGTTAAATATTAATTTTCAAGAAATCCTAAACCAATTTTCCAATTGTTATAACAATAATAATAATAACAATAATAATAATTATTATTATTATTAATATTATTATTACTATTATTATTATTTTTATTACAAGCTAAGCTATAACCCTAATTAGAAAAGCAAGATGATATAAGCCCAATGGCTCCAACAGGAAAAAAAATAACCCAGTGAGGAAAGGAAACAAGGATATAAACTACAAGACAAGTAATGAGCGATCAAAATTAAATATTTTAAGAACAGTATTGTAGGGGAAAAAAGACGATACGGGTGATTGCATAATTTCCGTCTAACTTTTTCTTCGACGGAAATCATGAAAATGTAAGTAATCGCAACATGATGCATATCAATTACAAAAATCATAATAATAAACATATTACGAATAAAGTTGGGAGGCGTTGGTTATTACTTCAAAAGAAGTATCAGTAGCCGGAG
>NC_090730.1:148750307-148760307 GCF_036898095.1 Palaemon carinicauda
GTAAATTTTAAGGAGAGAGAGAGAGAGAGAGAGAGAGAGAGAGAGAGAGAGAGAGAGAGAGAGAGAGAGAGAGAGAGAGAGGGTTAAGCATAAAAAATTGTAGATAAAAATAAGGATTCAATTAAAACAAACACTATTTTAGAAATATTAAATCAATCTTACAGGGAGACGTTATAAAGGAAATAAAACATTAGTTCGTCCACTTACCTGACGAAGTTCCGTAGCCAATCCAAGAACTAAATCTGTTCTAAGCGATGCCATGTTGTTGACTGTTTCGGTCTCCGCTGTGCCTTCCACCGCGGAGAATATGGCTGCCCCCGCCACCCACCAAGCTATGACCAAGACCAATAGGCCAACCTAAAAGGGTGTTAAGTATTACGTACAGGAAGGGAGCGATACTTGAAAATAAAGGAGGCTCCTTAGAGTAGTGAAAGTCATCCTTAGCTGCATTGAATGATCACCCAAATTTATATGAAACAAATATTACAGCAATTTTCTACTCTACGTTAAATGAGAAACATCACCAAAACGCATTCCATAATTCAATTTAAACGAGAATCATTATACAACTTTAATAATCAGAGCCTCAGTATCGTATAAACTTCTTTCCCCACCGTTATCCCTACATTAAGGGGTCGGTTGCCTAATGAGCCCTCTTCAATGGCATCCTCTTCTACCAAGCTTTTTCTCTCCATATCATCCTTCATCTTATCTTGCTATCTAATTCTATGCCTCCCTATCATCCTTCATCTTATCTTGCTATCTAATTCTATGCCTCCCTATCATCCTTCATCTTATCTTGCTATCTAATTCTATGCCTCCCTATCATCCTTCATCTTATCTTGCTAATAATTCTATGCCTCCCTCTCGATCTTCTCCCTTAACAGGTTCCTCCCAAGCCCTCCTCACTCCCTCCCCAGTACCATATAAAAAGTACTAAACAAACTTCACAAAATATAACCAACAAGATTCTGTACAGTTCTGAATCACCTGAGAAAGAAGAGCTCTAGTCGCAAAGCTGAGGGATTTGCTTCCGAAGGTGACGTCGTCCAGCCCACGGGTGGTGGGCGTGAGGAAGAGCCTGTAGTGCCGAGGGCGAGGATCCGGTGGGTCGGTCCTCTTGACCTGTATGCCTATGCTTCGACGGCCGCAAGGGAAGAAGTGACAGGGGCAGTTGCAGTAGCGAGGATTGTGGGGGTAGGCCGTCTCCAAGCATATCCTGCGGAGGGGGGGGGGGGAGGGGGTAGTCAGTGTTGCATTATGTGGATCTCTTCTTTTAATTACCATTTTAATAATGTAAAACATTCTGATGATGAACTTTTTCAATGTCATTTTGGTAATTATCATTTTAATGATATTGATAACATAATTCGCATGGATTAAACCACAAAGACCATTAAGTTATTAAGTGATTCATCACTGACCCTAAATTCGATAGGTTACAAATGAACATGGACTGCTCCAAAAAAAGGTCACACACACACATACACACACACATACACACACACATATATATATATATATACATATATATATATATCATATATATATATATATATATATATATATATATATATATATATATATATATACAATACATACATACATACACACACACACATATATATATATATATATATATATATATATATTATATATATATACACACACACACACACACATATATATATATATATATATATATATATATATATATATATATATATACTTACCTCAATGAAGTGCATGCAACACTTGTTGCAACATTCAGTGACCTTATTGAATGTTTTGATATATTTTCATGTACACTATACCACTGATATAAAAAAAACACATAAAGAAGACAAATCAAGAGCGACATGAAAAGTTGAAAGCATTTGAAACTTCCTCTTTTAAGAGTTTATTGTCTTTCCTAAAGACAAATCAACATGAAAAGAAATAAAGTAAATAAGCTAATCCTGAGGACATCAATAATTAATCACATAATCAGAGTAGCAACGAATATTTCCTAATAAATATAATTTTAGACTGTGGGCACTTCATTTTGGCTATTTAAGATCACTGCAGAAGTACTAATATTTTCAATCCTTTGTCTCACCTGAGGCGGTTGGAAGGCAAACCTGGTGGAGTTCTTGAGAACGTTCGAGTATTGAGAACTGACGCTAGGTGGCCGTGATGGATTCTCGCCAACTACCTAAAAAATAATAATGATATATTTCTAAGTATTCATACAAGAGTCATAGGTCTGTTACCGTATCATTTTGGCTGTGCTTAGTTTGATTAAATTCTGAATGGTTTTCGTTTCTTCGTGAAATTGGTCAGTGAACACTTACTGGTTTATTGGATTTTTTAAGATTAACGAATATTTTTTTTATTATAAAGATGATTAAGTAAAAACGTACAAAATTAAATGAATGGCATATAGGCTGTTATCTAATTATGGATGTGGTCAGTACATATGAATTAGGTTACTAAAATTGAAAAAATAAAATATATAAATAATTCATGTTCATATGAATTAAGCTACTGAAATTGAATAAACATATAGATAATCTATGTTCATATGAATGTCCAGTTGTTCAATATTCTCATATTGTGAAATTATTACCCCAAAATAAATGGATGTTTTCTCTGGGTAAACAAAATCTAAAACCCATTTGCCTCCAAGTAACATGTTGGAGTTGAGGGAATGAAAGCCTATTAGCCTACAAACATGTTCTATAAATGTACAAATATCGTAGCTTTTATTTTCCTTCTAATTATTGTTTTGCTTAAAAATATACCTATGATGGATTTTGTAACATTTCCACCCATCTTGAGCAAAGGCCTCTGTTACATGTATGACCAACGCTTTTTTTCTAAACATACAGTGTACATAAGGATCAGCTAATCGTCCTCAACAAAACGCTAATAAGTTAGAAGATTATAAATGAATAGTAAGCATTCTATTCTTAATACTTGGCCTTCAACAAAATGCATCACCATATCATGGCAAGGGTAAGTCAAGTCAATTTTCAAATTGGATTTTCCCTTCATTGTTTAATTATCTTTCCTGTCATATATATATTTGTGTTCTATGGCAGTTATGAAATTGATTACATTATAGACTTTTCGTATTACCAGGTTCAGTAATCTCTTTTTTTTCACATTATATTTGGAAGTTATGTAATTTTCATGTTTCGGTCGTTCCTTTCCGAAATTCTGAAGTTATATTTCTTAAATGAATATCAGACTTTATTCTGTATTTTTAAACAATATTCTTCAACGTAAGTCTTAACTCATTCCGAAGCTATTGAGTAATCCTTTGTGAAAGAGGGTTATATTCCCTTCTGTATTTAGAAGATTTTCTTAAATGTGAGCCAAGTTTTATCCAGATTGAAAAGAATTTCGGGGGATTATGCTTCTTGGCCCGCTGAAATGCAAATGTATTTACCTCAGTATCTAACCCAGTTGAATAGGAAAACAAATTGAAAGGAATTAAATACGTTATAAAGATATACTTCTGTCCTCGAATTCGTGGCTTTTTTAAATAAAATATTCTATTTTAATTTGTGAATATGAAACTGAAGTGTTCTAGCGTTATTCTTAATTGATGATATCTTTCAGTGACGAAATCTAAAAGTTGTTTTAGCAATATTATATGCAGAATAATACTGTACACAACAATAGAAGTCCACTCTAGTTTCATGAAGAGTATCTAATAGTATCCAAGCACTATTTCATAAAGGATATGTTATCCTAAGGTGATCTTGGAGGACCTCCTTAGCGTAGGAAACGGTTTCTAGAATATATCCTAGTACATCTATACAGGATATAGTATCCTTCAAAAATTCTGTCTTGCCTCCTTAGTTTGAGGGTTGTGGTGGCCTATTGGAAACGTCCCTGCCTTGCAATATGCTGGATGGGAGATCGGGTCCCGCTCAAACTCGATAATTTCTTGTAGTGTCTGCAACCTCACCACCCTCGTGAGCTAATGATGGTGGGTTTGGGGGAGCCAATAAGCCTATCTGCTGAGTCCTCAGTGGTCATTGCCTGGCCCTCACTGGTCTTAATTTGGGTGAGGAGGCGGCTAGGGCATTGTCCTGTCTCGAGGGCATTGTCACTGTCCCTTCCCTCTACCATTCATGAGCAGCCTTTAAACCCCTTTCACAAGCGTCCTATCGCTATTTTATAAACAAAACAGTATCCTTCGACTCCCGGAACGAAAGTGGATATGTCTAGAGTCCTTGCATGAAGCGTTAGGCAAAATGGAAATCGGCTATGAAAAAAAATACTTGCTTCCTCATATAATCTTGTGACAGCGGATTCCCTTGGGAAACAGTGTTCGATTCCTTCCTTACCGTCCTCGTCACCGTATTCGCTGTCGTTTTCTTGCTGGGTTAAACGTTCAAGAAAAGCATAGTAATAAATCATCACTAGTCTAAAAGCCCTTAAATTTAGGAAACATTATTACAACCATTACTGATACAGCTATTTTTCAACACTTGTAAACATCTGAGTCGAACAGGTATGATTCCACAAGTGATAGTGACTAAATGCGAGAATAATTTGGCATAAAGAAAGTAAAAATATGTAAGTAAATCTGTTTTAGTTTTTGTCTGTGAAGCTAAAAATATTTTAACCTACCTTGAGTAAATTTGACACTTTTTTTTTTTTTTTATTCAATGCTTGAGGTGGGTCTTTTCACACATACTAAGTAACTGTTATCCAGCTCGATGAAATTTTTCAAATTAGATAAACGAAATTAACTCGTGTAATTTAAAAGACAGACAGAATGATTGACTTTATGTAACATGGCGTCGCAAAAAAAAAAAAAAATAAATAAATAAAAATGCATCAGGTGACAGTCCTAAAAAAAGGATTCCTTTTGAATAATAGGGAAAATGCAAAATATTAAAGACAAACAAGCATAAAGAGACAAGAGAAGAGCAGCAACACGATATTTTTTAAATGAGAAACCTTAGTTTAACCAAGATCTATTCTACAGACCTTGAGTTAATTGTCCCTCTATAATCTATAACAAATGCCTATCAAACAGATACCATTTTCTTTCTGATATTGCATACTCAAAATAACCAGTAATGAAAAAAAAATCATGTTTTTTATTAGGATGTTGAAAATGGTCGATCAAATAAATGGGAATGCTACGCAATCAGCGTCAGAGATTAGATTTTAACATTTCAACTTTGGAAAGCTTAAAAGTTAATATATTAAAGTCATCAACATAGTCATTGGAGAAATAAGATCTATAATTGTCTGCTTATAACATAATACAAATGATATATCTGAAAAGAATCAGCTAAATGAAATAGTTAAGATATTACTAGTAAAAAAATATAATGATTAAATTTTGATTTATAATTGTCTGCTAATAACATAAAACAAATAGACTGATCTGAAAAGAATCAGTGGGATAAAATAGTCAAGATATTAATAGTAAAAAATATAATGATTTAATTTTGATTTATAATTGTCTGCTAATAACATATACCTGATCTGAAACGAATCAGCTGGGTAGAATAGTCAAGATATTACTAATAGAAAATATAATGATTTCATTTTTTCCATGTAAAGTTTTCGTTCCAGCAATGCAATATCAAGATTGCTATTATCACTGTTACTAACAACCTGCCCAAGTTCTCAACGATTTCCTATTACATGCCTTAAAGCTGTCAGTTTACTGACAATTATTTCCATTAACCTGTCACTGAACACAAAATAGTTATAAACCGATAATATTTATTCATGCAATGGAAATACAGCTGATACAAATGAAAACTTATGAATTATGATAGTCACTAAACACTTAATTATTACCATTAATAATGTACACATGATATTATGTAGGAGCGAAACTGATACGATGAAATAACTAATGGAACTATATCGAAAACCACTGAAGGGTTCACCAACTCATGATTGAGCAACAATGTCTTAAAAGATAAACATGCATATCTGCTGAAGACACTGAAAAAGCAAATGAAATGGCTGAAAGAACATGTACTGGAATATGTGGAATTCTTAACGTATATAAATGAATAAGTTTCCGAACGAATGTCCAGTTCTTGATGCTGAAATTTGAAGTAACTGAACAAAAAAAAAAAAAAAAAAAAAAAAAAAAAAAAAAAAAAAAAAAAAAAAAAAAGATGAATGCGTAAATGTTACATTTCTTTAATATTTATGGAATCAGAAAACCATATTGAAGATAAGTGAATATATAATTTGCAATGATTTTCCTATAAGGACAAGTTCGTTTGCATAAACACGGGCAAACAAATCTGCCATTTTCCATTAAACAATAAATGAATGAGTAATTAATATAACCTGGAACTTGAGAATTCTTGACTGTTGTGTTTGGGAATTTGTTTTCCGCATCTAAAGTAGGTTTGCTAATGATATGACCAAAAATATAAAAAAAGATTATTATATGAACTAAGCTACATGACATTAGAGAGAGAGAGAGAGAGAGAGAGAGAGAGAGAGAGAGAGAGAGAGAGAGAGAGAGAGAGAGAGTTAGAGAGAGAGAGAGAACATATCAAACTATCACTAAGTGTACCTAAATCTAATTAAGCTAAGTGTATAAAATAGCCCAACCAGGTGAAATGAAGAGGGTAATCAAGAGCTACAGGTAGCTGTAAAGAAGCCCTGGTTATGATACCCTAGGCACCTTCATCACGAGCTGGGACTCTCGCAGGTCGGAAACTCGGTCGAAGGAAATTAAGTCAGACCAGGATACCATAAAGCTATTTCTTTCCTTATATTTTCGTTTTATGCAGCAATTTCTTCCGTAAAAGAACTTTATTGAATTAAATTGGACGTTTGTTAAAATTCATGTATATGAACAGAAAACCTCAAATTAATCAATCAATCAATTATTCATCTTTGACTGTGACTTGCGGAAGCGCAATTATTTTGTATAAATACAGACATTATATATATATATATATATATATATATATATATATATATATATATATATATAATTGTATATATACTGTATATATATATATATATATATATATATATATATATATATATATATATATACATATATATATATTTATATATATTATATGAACTCCACCTGCACTTATACAAGAATCCTCACAACAACAAAATAACAACAACAACAACAACAACAATAATAATAATAATATTAATAATAATAATAATAATAAGTAAAATAGCTTACCTCTGGTTCCAAAAACCTGACTCTCTTCTCCATGTCGTTATCCCAAACAGGCGTATTGCAACGAGTGGACATGGGCGTGGGAGCAGCTATAGGGCGGTCGTAAAGAGGAGGGATGACGGGCGGGATGAAGTAGTGTCCACGGGCGTCCATGTCGTATTCGTAGTATGTCTCATCGAGTTCGTTATCACTAACCTAGAGGGGTAAGGGACATAGGGTAATGAATTAAGAGAGAGAGAGAGAGAGAGAGAGAGAGAGAGAGAGAGAGAGAGAGAGAGAGAGAGAGAGAGAGAGAGAGAGAGAGAGAGAGAGAGAGAGAGAGAGAGAGAGAGAGAGATGGTACTTAATTCGTTGCTAAGTGCAAAAATGGCATTTTGTAATTTTAGGGATCTTGTCTATGTCTGAGATTTACTGTATATGCAACATAGAGTAAATATGACAATAATGTAAGAGACGTTGCAGATAATTGGCACTGATTCAGGATAATGAAGAGAAATTGAAGAACCCAGTAATAGAACTTGAAACGAATTTGGAAGAGGAGAAACATATGACTGAATGTGAACAATTATAATGTTAAGAAGTGAAACCAAGCAGATGAAGAGATGAAAGTTAATATGCAAGGTAAAAGAATAGAAGCATTTGACCCATGTTTGGGATTAATTCTAATGCATGACAGTAGGATAAGAGAATAGAGAATAGGCGTCTCAGAAAGGATGAAATAAGAAAGGAATCAGTGAATATGCAAAATGTGGGAAGACACTTGGACTGCTTAGGAAAGTCGAAGTGGGAATCTATGATGGGATTAATGATTCAACTGTCCTTTATAGAAGTGAGGTATCCGTATGGAATACGAATGAGAAAAATAGATTAAATAGCTAAAAATGCTTGCATGGTATATAAGGAATAATCAGAATACAAAAGGTGAAAAATCTGGAGATTCATAAAAGAATGTTAACAAATACGTAAGGCTGGATCAGTATTTAGAGATAGTTTGGTTATATGGAAAGAATCGATTCAGTGGTTAAAAGTATAAATTGTGGCGGTGGACCTAGGGAATGGAGTCGTAATATTCACGATTCTCTAGTACATGTGGATATTCTTTCCATTGAAAACACAGAATCCAAATTTTGAAAATAAATTAAAAAATCTAGTTCCACCACTTTATCTGAATTCGTCCGATACCATATGTAATCATAATCTGCATACTGTTGTTTATTATTCAAATGCTGTACATGCACAGAACCTGAAACAAATTCTGATCATTCGTGAGAGTATGATTGTAAATCGCTGGGCAGGAACTTCTCTCACCCCAGTTAGAATCCAACCGAGGTATCAGACTCTCGTCATTTTATTTATCTGTCCGGATTCAACATTTCAGAAAATGCCTAATCAACATATATTAGCGAATTGAAAAAAATAAGTTCATTGTCTGGATCCATTGTGCTAGTATAAATCTGGTGGGTGTGTGTGTGTGTGTGTGTGTGTGTGTGTGTGTGTGTGTGTGTGTGTGTGTGTGCAGAATAGGTATATTATTATTCATAAAGAATCAGCATTCCTTAATTAGAACACTCACGAGACCATACCTGAGCAGGTAACATAGTTGCTGGACTTGCTGCGGGCGTCGTCTGTGCCTGGGTATGAGAGCGGAGGAGAGGATGGCCTGGTGCTGATAGGCGGGAAGCAGCTGATGTCGGGCGTGAAACAGCTGATGGTGGGCGTGATGCAGCCGACTGCGGCCGCGACGAATGGCCCGAGTGGCCATTGCCTCCCCTCATGCCCATTGCTCCGAAATCCCCTGCGAAGTCGAAGAATGGTCTTAAGATGAGGAGGATTATGTTAGCTTTAATTCTTATGAGGATATCGACATTAGAGTTGAAAAATAGAGGTTTTAGCTGTACAAATTATAATATTTATTGTTATTATCAATGATAATAGTAAAAGTAACAGAATTATCAATGGTCATAGTAAAATTAACAGAAGTTGAGAATTTCAACAGCCATCATCCTCATCTTCATGTTCGTGATTGTAGCAAGACAACTGAATTTAGATGAGATATTCATATTCATCTTGTTTGAGTAGTATCAAAGATTCATTAGAATTTATCTTATTACGACTCCGTGTAAAAAATTATAAGATATTGAGTTGAAGTAATTTCGTGAGTCTATTGAAACCAGATGGAACGTTTAGCTTAGGAACTTTTCATATTAAAACACTAATTTGCAAATATGTACATCAACTGACATACTAGCTTCTCTCTCTCTCTCTCTCTCTCTCTCTCTCTCTCTCTCTCTCTCTCTCTCTCTCTCTCTCTCTCTCTCTCTATTTATATATATATATATATATACATATATATATATACACATATATATATGTATATATATATTTTTATATATATATACACACATATATACATACATACATACATACATATATATATATATATATATATATATATATATATATAAAATAAAAACAAGACAGAAAAAAACTATAATTCTGTGGGAAGCAGCTGAGAACAATTAAGGCAGGATAATAATGTACATGGCAATGAATGATGACGGAAAGACACGGAAACTCTTTTTTTATAATAATCATTTGTCAGTATATCTAGTAAAAGTGAGGCTTATTTATGGTTAAGGAACATTCCCTAACCGACTTAAGGCCTCTCTGGAAACTAGACTCTATTATACATTCAGTCCACGTGATTATTCATGAATTTACTTCAGCGTCCTGTGCATTCATTTGGGAGTATTGAGATTACGTCACGCACGGAAGCTAGGCATTTTTATTTTATTCATTAAATAAATTTCT
>NC_090730.1:148765307-148772807 GCF_036898095.1 Palaemon carinicauda
TGTCTTATGGGAATTGACACATTGCTCTTTTAGCTAAACCCAGTGGAACCAAGGGAACGGAAAATATAATTCCTTTATTTAGTACAGGCCAGTAAAAAACAGTTAGTTTAACATCCAGTCTTAGTTATTTCAACAATGGACCTTAATCCTCTAATACAAAAACAGCAAATGCAGTCGCTTCTGGTCCACTGCAGGACAGACGCCTCAGACATGTCCTTATTCAAGTCCGGGGTTTGGCCAATTTTCATCGCCACGCTAGCCACTGAGGATTGGTGATGGTGGGGGATTTTAGTCTGATCTCTCTCAGCAAACCAACCTAGCATGGGTGTTTCTGCCTAAAACAACTTTGCTTTATTATGGCAATACACAAACCTTTTCGCCACGTTAAGGTATCACCCCTCAGAAAGGGAAGCGTGTAATACATTACTGGCTAAACTTATTTTCCTTTATAGAGGCATATTACTTATCCTACCCTTTATTCTTACTGGCGATCTGAGTGCTATTCTGATTATTCTGGTTTCACCAACAACAAAATTATTAAACCAAATCAATTTTTTTTTTCTTTTCCATCCAACCAACCTGAATCTAACAGTGCAAAAGTATACCTCAATGATAACAATGAAAATTTGTTTACGCTATTCGGTTCTGATACGCCTCATGATTTCCTCTAACTGGAGCGATAAGTTAACATGATTTTCAACAGCAACATTAAATGCAGCCGTTTTTATTTCACTGTAGGATAAAGGCCCATGTCAATTCAGGTCTGGGATTTGGCCAGTTTTCATCAGCATGCTGACCCGTGCGGATTAGTGATGGTGGTGTGAGATTTTCGTCTGATAGCTCACAGCAAACTAACCTAGTATGGGTGGCCTTGACTAGTACAGCTTTGCTGATCATAGCGAAACGCAAACCCTTTCACCACGTTAAGGTATATATTACCAAAGGAGTCGACTTTCTTCATAAAGTGTAGGAATTTCACTAGTTCAAACTGTGTACAAATGCATTTTTTGGAAGGATCACACGAGTCTCTTTCTAAATTTTAATTGCCTTAGCGGGCTTATTGCCTTTGTTTTATATGTTATTTTCCTTATATAGTTTATTTCTAACTTCTCTATCCCTTATTCCGTACTGGGTTGTTTTTCCCAATAGAATTATATTTTCTAATTTGAATAACAGATTGGATAATAATAAAAATAATAATAATAATATTAATAATAATAGAGGGTTCTCTCTAAATCAGCATTACAAGAGATGGGTGAATTAATGAATCCCTGTTAAAATTATGGAAAACATTCTTATAAATCTAATCAAGTCAGCATTATCTTGAGGCATTACGATTAATCTCATCTAATTGCTTCATTTAGCTTTTCTTAAAACAATCACTCAGTTCTTTTACATGTGTTTATAATATTTATAAAAAAAATCGACCATAACTTTCATACCTAGGAAATCTACAGCTTGTAATTTGAAAAGCAAATAATTTTCAAATATTTATAAGAATATCTTTCAAAATCACAAATTATTAAATAAAAGGCGATGATTTCATGTCATTTAACAAGGTCAATATAGTGGTATTCTTAGATAATGCCAAGATCTTGTACATTTGCGCAGATTTCAGGTTAAAGTGACTCCGTTCTGTCTAATAAATTGATCGTAATACGTTAAAAAGGTTGTTATCACACAATCTTACCCTCTACGTTCTCTGTACTTTACTTTTTGTATTATCAAGTTTGCAACAGTAGCTATGAAAGGCACTTCAAGGAGTGACACACACACACACGCATATATTATATATATATATATATATATATATATATATATATATATATATATATATATATATATACATATATATATATACTCTTTGGTAATAGTTTTTCTCCTAGTTAACTTTCATTAATGCTAAAGCATTTGTGGCATCAACTATTTTAAGGCAATACTTTTCTAGTTTTCCGTATTTTTTTTTTTACCCTCAGAGATTGAAATTTGAAGGAAAAGATGGAATTTGTTACTGTGCTATGTAAAAAGGGGACACACACACACACACACACACATATATATATATATATATATATATATATATATATATATATATATATATATATATATACGTGTGTGTGTGTGTGTGTGTACACCTCATCACTCCCAATTCTATACAAAACTCCTACCCAAACACTTAACGTTTTTAGTCAACCAACGACTTGATGGCATAATTTCTTTACTACCGTGACACGCTTCCCTTTTTTTCCCCCATCTTCAATTCCCAATTCTTCCTTCCTTCGATTTTGACGTCCAGACGGGAGGCCGAACTAATCAACATGACCCACTTACTGGCCGAAGGCTTATTATTGCCGCTCATGTACCCTACGCTCTCCCAAGGGTTTGCTATACGGAAGGATGACTCACCAGTGCGTTCTTGAAGTAACATTGCTTCAATTCTGATGTCTAAGTACCATTGCTTCAATTCTGGTATCTAAGTACCATTGCTTTAATTCTGATGTCTAAGTACCATTACTTCAATTCTGATGTCTAAGTACCATTGCTTCAATTCTGATGGTTAAGTACTATTGCTTCAATTCTGATGTCTAAGTACCATTGCTTCAATTCTGATGTCTAAGTACCATTGCTTCAATTCTGATGGTTAAGTACCATTGCTTCAATTCTGATGTCTAAGTAACATTGCTTCAATTCTGATGTCTAAGTAACATTGCTTCAATTCTGATGTCGAAGTAACATTGCTTCAATTCTGATGTCTAAGTACCATTGCTTCAATTCTGATGTCTAAGTACCATTGCTTCAATTCTGATGTCTAAGTACCATTGCTTCAATTCTGATGTCTAAGTACCATTGCTTCAATTCTGATGTCTAAGTACCATTGCTTCAATTCTGGTGTCAAAGTACCATTGCTTCAATTCTGATGTCTAAGTACCATTGCTTCAATTCTGGTGTCAAAGTACCATTGCTTCAATTCTGATGTCTAAGTACCATTGCTTCAATTCTGATGTCTAAGTACCATTGCTTCAATTCTGATGTCTAAGTAACATTGCTTCAATTCTGATGTCTAAGTAACATTGCTTCAATTCTGATGTCTAAGTACCATTGCTTCAATTCTGATGTCTAAGTACCATTGCTTCAATTCTGATGTCTAAGCACCATTGCTTCAATTCTGATGTCTAAGTACCATTGCTTCAATTTTGGTGTCTAAGTACCATTGCTTCAATTCTGATGTCTAAGTACCATTGCTTTAATTCTGATGTCTAAGTACTATTGCTTCAATTCTGATGTCTAAGTACCATTGCTTCAATTCTGATGTCTAAGTTCCATTGCTTCAATTCTGATGTTTAAGTACCATTGCTTCAATTCTGATGTCTTTGTTTTTCCTTCCATTGTTTTGCTTGCTTGATCATCACGCGCATGCGTGGTGGATGTCCCACAATTCGCCCGTATTGCGTGATGTAAATGCAAGAGATTTTTTTTTTCATCTGTTTCGAATCTGCTGTCTTTGTTTATTTGTTGACATAACAATAAGTATTTTGCATCCATTGCGCATTACCTTAATTGAATGATCAACATAATGCTCAGGTTTCGTGCAGAGGAACTGACCTCGTTGTATTTTCTTTAAGGGAAGTGCTGTTTAGAGGTAATAACTATTATTGCCATCTTTCTCTAAGTAAGGTCATTTTTTGTTTTCATTATGATAATTCACGTTACCTACATTCAAGATGATGCCATTATCGTTATTGGTATTTTTTTTACTTTACTGACACAGATCTGCCATGCTCAAGGCAAGCGTACATTTTCTAATTAATATTATTATCGACAAAGTTATAATTAATCTTATCATGAATTTTCAGTTTATAAACAATGCAAAGAGCAACATTTGAATGTGGAAATCAATTGTAAATATCGTGACTGCTTTTTCGGACCCTAAATTCTGAAACCGATATGTGAAACTGACATACGTTCATTATACACCAATTGTAAAATAGGAGCGCCAACTAACTACTCACGGAATAAATTATTCTTACCTAAATGTACATTTTTTTTATAAATAAAACTATGGTCAAACCACACTTCACATCACTTACTAATATTCAATTTTCCAAACTATTCCTTACCATGGTTAGCTAGCTAACTCCTCTCGTTCTTCTTTCAACCAACCCCCTTTCCTATCAGATAAAAAAAAATGCCAGTGACTAATAGATGCTCTGAGAACCATTACTGAGGCAACAAAACTCTTAATAACTCAAGAGTGAGAGTAAAAGCATATTGTTAACATTGACAATTAGAGAATATAAATGGCTAATAGATGCTCTGAGAACCATTACTGAAACAACAAAACTCTTAACAACTCAAGAATGAGTGGAAAAACATATTGTTAACATTAACAATTAGAGAATATAAATGGATATAAAATGCACAACTAACAGATACCCTGGACCGACAGGCAGACACCATTTTCTAACTTTTGTCGGGAGTAGGATACAGCACAAAAACCTTACTGCCAGTTCAATTCATAGAATAATTCAAAGGATGTTGTGATTCTCAAAACCCTCCGTAAGGCACCAAAGAGAAGACAATAATCCGAGGAATTAGATTATCTTGAATGCATGGGAATCGGACCTATAGAAAATGCTGAAGAAAATTTAGCATCGTGTTTCCTAATGCAAGGTGTGAGGGTTTTGACCGCCTAACATGCACAACGGGTGGCCAGTGTGATGGTACAAATGTACAGCACATGTCTGCACGTATGTGTGTGTATGTGATTATATTTAAACAATTGTTCAAGCAACTTGCTCTTCAAATGATCTCTGAAATGTGGAAATATTTTCTTTTTTCCTTTCTTTCCTTGTAAATTTTAAAATACAATTGTTAAATCAATTGACCGTAATTTTAACTAAACCCATATATAAATATGGGATTGAAATAATAACACAAATGATTATTGAGGACAGTTTTGTAGAAACGATGCTGTAGTGGTGAAATAAATCAAATTAAATCAACAGCGTCTTTTGAACCAAAGGTTCACGCCATAGAATCTGAAGAAACTATGTCAATCACCTTATAAATATCCAACATCAACAACAACAAATGCATCCGTTTCTAGTCCAGTGTAGGACAAAGGCCTCAGACATGTCAATTCATGTATGAGATTTGGCCAATTTTCAACACCACGCTGACCAGTGCAGATTGGTGATGGTGGGAGATTTTGGTTTGATCGCTCACAGCAAGCCAACCTAGTATGGGTGGCCCTGACTTGTACAGCCTTGTTGACCATGACGATACACAAACCCTTTCACCTCGTTAAGGTATTCCCATTCAGAAAGGGAGTGAATATGCAATATATATATATATATATATATATATATATATATATATATATATATATATATATATATATATATATATATACACACATATATATACATATATATATATATATATATATATATATATATATATATATATATATGGGGTAATTTTAGTCTAGTGACAATGAGTCAAGTTACAAGCTAAGATGCCATTGTCCCTTTCCGACAGATGCTAAACAATGTATGCCTATTTCGTTAAACTTATCGTGTCTGTGAATTAGGTACCTGGTAGCTACGCGATAATAGTAAATTGCAATCAGGGAAGAAGCCCCATGCTCCAAGGGACCTAACGTTAAAATAATATTATTTTCTTTTTTTGTCTTCTCTCTTCAAGAGTATACTGTCCGTGGTACTGCAACGATATATTAGATAAAAAAACTGAAATATACATACATATAAATATATATATATATATATATATATATATATATATATATATATATATATATATATATATATTTATATATATGAGAGAGAGAGAGAGAGAGAGAGAGAGAGAGAGAGAGAGAGAGAGAGAGAGAGAGAGAGAGAGACTAACCTCACAAGTCTAAAATGTACATCCAAAATTAATATCTTGACCCAATAACCAACGAGTTCTTCTTGCTCTTAATTTCAAACAGCAAGGAAAAGTATGTTGACAAGACAGAGATTTAAGCGATCAATTCTCTCTGTATCTAACTCCCCCTTTCCCTTTTATCTTCTTCTTAATCTTATGAAGGGGAAAACAAAGGACCTCGGCGCAATTCACTTAAAACTTTTCCCCAAGTTGTGTCGGACAAGTTAAAAACACGTTAATGACAGACCTGGGTAAAAGGTGATTACATAACCTAAACATTAATAACTAGTTAAGCGAACGGTAAAATGTAGAGGCAAAACACATACTCATCAGGGAGCAGTGACTAGGGAAAGGTGTAATGGAACAGGGAAGTATTCAGGGGCCGTCAGGGGGTGAGAGATCAAGGGAAAGGCCCCTAGCTTGCTGACTTACTACAGCTTAAGTCGATACAGACAGGAAATGCTCTAGGTATGGCCATTAAAGACCTCGAGAAAATGGTTCTGTAGGGCTAAGGTAAACAGTTGCACTATTAAGAAGCTGAAATGAAAAGATGGACCAGATATGAAAAATAAGGCTAAGATAAATATATAAGAATGTAGAAGGAAACTTTGGAAAAATACATAATCTATTACTATAATATTAATTAATCAACAGATCCTGAAGCTAATACTGGCATTAACAAAATGTGCTGCATAATAGAAATAGTTAATTTGCAACATATATACATGTCTGTGAGCACACATGATAATGTAAGTATTCCTTGGTATTTACTAGTTCAATACTAAATATTTTTAATATTTTCCTTCTTTACCCAAGATTATTGAGTGAAATGCACGATTTTTCTTTAATGGGATGACCAAACCGACTACTGTGTCTATTATATCTTCAAGTAATGCTCGCAGATAATGAAGGAAATTGGTTAATGGCCCCATTGGGCTTGTATAATAGCTCCTCATAATTCTAAAATCAATGATCTAACATCGGGTTATACAGGTCCCCATAGAAAGTAGAATCTCGTCTTCCATATTGAGTCCCTCCGAAAACTTGTGATGAAGTACCCTTTCAAATCAATCTACTAAACCGTAAATTATCAATCGCCCCCTACATTATTTAACTTTCGCTCTACCTGAGTTACTTCATAGAAACAAGAGGGTACCTCCTGGAGAGTATGAGGTACCTCGATGTCAATAAAAGAAGAATGGTTTTAATAGATCTGTTTTCTGATAAAAAAAATTCTCGGGAACCAGAAGGGGCCATGACGACCCCCTTCTAATAATTAGGCTCACTGTTATCCTGAAGACCGTTCCCTTATTAAAAAAAAAAAAAAAAAAAAAAAAAAAAAAAAAAAAAAAAAAAAAAAAAAGAGCCTTCCGGGGATGCAAAGAGAAGTATGTTTAATAGAGAACAACAACAAAAAATGCAGCTGTTTCTAGTCCACTGCAGAACAAAAGTCTCAGACATGTCACTTCTTGTCTGGGGTTTGGCCAGTTTTCATCACCATCCTGGCCAGTGCAGATTGGTGATAGTGGGAGGTTTTCGTCTGATCGATCACAGTAAACCAATCTAGTAAGG
>NC_090730.1:148775307-148795307 GCF_036898095.1 Palaemon carinicauda
GACATTTTTGTTCTGTGAGTTCAATTATGTTTTATTGTTTTAGGGCTATTACTTGCAGATTTTGATTTATTTTATTCATAACCAAAGTTACGGACTTACGGCCTTTACTAAAATCCTATAATGAATAAAGCCATGGTAAAAATTAAGGAAATGAAGGGATTATCTTTAAGAAAAAATGTATATAAATGATACCCATTGAACGAAAGCAATAGCAATGAAATCGTGATATCTATTGTAAAAAAAAAAAAAAAAAAAACATTAAGACGCATTTGTAAAAAAATAAATGAATGAGCAACAACCACCCCCCCCCCAAAAAAAAAAAAAAAAAAAACGTATGATTATGGAGGAAGTTGGCGGTTCATTATTATAAGCACTGTTCTGGAGAAAGACTGCGAAAACTGGAAAGAAAACAGAATAAGAAAAAATAATTTGAATAAAAATCGATAACTGGTAAAACAACATCTAAAAAAGAAGAAAAGTTCGTTACACGATACTAAAATTTATATAATAGAGAGAGAGAGAGAGAGAGAGAGAGAGAGAGAGAGAGAGAGAGAGAGAGAGAGAGATTCGCGTGACACGTACGAGACAGGTGAGGCCCAAATTAATTATTTACTTTGCCCCACTCTGAGAGGTAGGTTCCACTTAAAAGGGGAGGTAAGGAGAGAAAACATAGGGGCAAGAAGACATAAGAAAATGAGTATTGTGTACATTGAGTGTTCTTCTAATAGATATACTGTATTTCGAGCTTTCTATATGCAAAATGGTATACACTTACCATTCATACTGTACTATAAACAAAAAAGAACTTTCTATAGTCCATTTCTTTTAGCGATGCATATTTGCACCGACTCGCAGCGGTGCCCTTTTAGCTCGAAAAAGTTTCCGGATCGCTGATTGGTTGGACAAGATAATTCTAACCAATCAGCGATCAGGAAAATTTTCCGAGCTAAAAGGGCACCGCCGCGAGTCGGTGCAAATATGCATCGCTAAAAGAAATGGACTATAGTATTCCACATATTTTACTATCCCAGGCTAAAGACTACCCATCATCATCCGAGGAAATCTTAGCAATTCTGCGGCCTTACAAACCATGGTGTCACCCTGGTTAATTCTCCCCTTAAAAAATAAATCAATCTATTCATTTCCTTGCACCATTTCTCTCCTTCAGATAAAACATACACACCATGGCGATTCGTTTAACTACACAATCACCACCTTAATGCAGTATCTGGCTTGTAATCATATCAATGCATATCATATACAATATGTGTACTATACCCTGGTGAAAGGGTTTGTGTATCGCCATGATCAGCAAATATTTTCCAAATAATGTTATAGTTTAGATAATAATAATAATAATAATAATAATAATAATAATAATAATTGAAAAAAAAATACCCGTAAATTAATTATGATTAAATGCTACATATAATATAAGTCTATATATATATATATATATATATATATATATATATATATATATAGAGAGAGAGAGAGAGAGAGAGAGAGAGAGAGAGAGAGAGAGAGAGAGAGAGAGAGAGAGAGAGAGAGAGAGAGAGTAATAAATCATTGTTTTTCATCTTCCTATCCATTCTCTTTAACTTTTCCTCCAAATTGGAAAGCCAAGCATTGATCGATTTCCGACCTTTCTGACTCAAATTCATAAATCAAATCACGTAGTTTATTATTACCATTATTATTATTATTATCATCATCATCATCATCATCATCATCATCATCATCATCATCATCATCATCATCATTATTATTATTATTATTATTATTATTATTATTATTATTATATTATTATTATTATTAGGGCTTATTGAAACCAGAGAGAAAAAGAGAATTTTTCGCGAGTCCGAGACGGCTTCGGAAGAAAATCTTCGTGCATCTCCAAAAGGATTCAGAAAAAAAAATTCCATAGACTTAGCATGGAATTCTGAATGATTCCAGAAATTTCTGAACGACTTCGGAAGAAAATCTTCCTGAGTCTCCTCTCCAAATGACTTCAGAAGAAATAGCCGTAGACTTAGCATATAGTACTGAATGACTCCAGAACGGAATCATCCCGGAGCTGTTCTGAACGGCTCCGCCCCGGATTCCAAAAGACTTCTGAAGACCTGGTCTCTCTCTCTCTCTCTCTCTCTCTCTCTCTCTCTCTCTCTCTCTCTCTCTCTCTCTCTCTCTCTCTCTCTCTCTCTCTCTTTTAAACATACCTTGCAACACCTCACGGCCTGTAAGTACTGTAGCTATGGAAGTTTACTCAGTGAACATTGAGAGGAGGATTTCACTTTACTCACAGAGCTCGCGTTCTGGCGGAACAGGTAAGTGACTTTGAGAATTTTGTTACAGCTACAGGATGAATTGGAGGCTATTCGGAACACCTTCATCTACAGATAGTTTGGATATGTGCTGCCGAAGTTGGCGATCTTTGAAGATCATAATGTATGCCTTGAAGGATAATTTGCTACCTGTTTAGCGACGATGTCCTATAATTGGACACTTGGAAAAACTACGAGGATTTGCATTGGTGCAAAGACGTGTGTTTCTTCAAAATTTGGCATTGAAGATAGAACATATCAGGACGGCATTGGTAAATATATTGTGTTGCTCTTCGTTGACTTTAGTATGATGGCGTATAGTGTATGCGGAGAAATCAATGGCATCCATGTCTTTACCCATCGCCCTTATAGGTAAAGACATGAAAGCCCTCAATTTCTGCGAGGAATCTGACGAACCGAGGACAAACAGCACTGAAATGTCTTTTGAAATCTCGAAGGAGACTGGCGAGCTAAGCAAAGAAGATCTTGAAAAACTATAAAAGACAAAAGAGAATAGAGAGGGAATAGCCTTTAATTATAGAGGTAAGTCACCTAAAAACTGAGGTCAAATAGCCTCTACTGACAGCGGTTAGTCGCCTTAAAACAGAAGTCTCAAAGAGCCTCTAGTGCTAGAAATAAAGCACCCAAAAATAAAGGTCAAAGAGCTTTTAGTGTAAGAGGTAAGGGGATTAAAATAAAGGTAAAAAAAAAACTCTAATGCTACAGTATGGCACCTCAAAATAGAGGTCAAAGAACCTCTAACGCTAAAAGTAAGGAGCACGAAAACAGAGATCATAGACCCTCTAATGCTAAAAAAAAGGAGCCTCAAAATAGAGGTCAAAGACCCTCTAATGCTAAAAGTAAGGAGCCCCAAAATAGAGGTCAAAGACCCTCTAATGCTAAAAGTAAGGAGCCTCAAAATAGATGTCAAAGACCCTCTAATGCTAAAAGTAAGGAGCCTCGAAATAGAGGTCAAAGACCATCTAATGCTAAAAGTGAGGAGCCCCAAAACAGAGGTCAAAGACCCTCCAATGATAAAAGTAAGGAGACTCAAAATAGAGGTCAAAGACCCTCTAATGCTAAAAGTAAGGAGCCCCAAAACAGAGGTCAAAGACCCTCTAATGCTAAAAGTAAGGAGCCTCAAAATAGAGGTCAAAGACCCTCTAATGCTAAAAGTAAGGAGCCTCAAAACAGAGGTCAAAGACCCTCTAATGCTAAAAGAAAGGAGCCCCAAAACAGAGGTCAAAGACCCTCTAATGCTAAAAATAAGGAGCCTCAAAATAGAGGTCAAAGACCCACTAATGCTAAACGTAAGGAGCCTCAAAATAGAGGTCAAAGACCCTCTAATGCTAAAAGTAAGGAGCCTCAAAATAGAGGTCAAAGCCACATTAATCCTAAAATAAAGGAGCCTCAAAATAGAGGTCAAAGACCCTCTAATGCTAAACGTAAGGAGCCTCAAAATAGAGGCCAAAGACCCTCTAATGCTAAAAGAAAGGAGCCCCAAAAGAGAGGTCAAAGACCCTCTAATGCTAAAAATAAGGAGCCTCAAAATAGAGGTCAAAGACCCTCTAATGCTAAACGTAAGGAGCCTCAAAATAGAGGTCAAAGACCCTCTAATGCTAAAGGTAAGGAGCCTCAAAATAGAGGTCAAAGCCACATTAATGCTAAAATAAAGGAGCCTCAAAATAGAGGTCAAAGACCCTCTAATGCTAAACGTAAGGAGCCTCAAAATAGAGGCCAAAGACCCTCTAATGCTAAAAGTAAGGAGCCTCAAAATAGAGGTCAAAGACCCTCTAATGCTAAAAGTAAGGAGCCTCAAAATAGAGGCCAAAGACCCTCTAATGCTAAAAGTAAGGAGCCCCAAAACAGATGTCAAAGACCCTCTAATGCTAAAAGTAAGGAGCCTCAAAATAGAGGCCAAAGACCCTCTAATGCAAAAAGTAAGGAGCCCCAAAACAGAGGACAAAGACCCTCTAATGCTAAACGTAAGGAGCCTCAAAATAGAGGTCAAAGACCCGCTAATGCTATACGTAAGGAGCCCCAAAACAGAGGTCAAAGACCCTCTAATGCTAAAAGTAAGGAGCCTCAAAATAGAGGCCAAAGACCCTCTAATGCTAAAAGTAAGGAGCCCCAAAACAGAGGTCAAAGACCTCTAATGCTAAACGTAAGGAGCCTCAAAATAGAGGTCAAAGACCCTCTAATGCTAAAAGTAAGGAGCCTCAAAATAGAGGCCAAAGACCCTCTAATGCTAAAAGTAAGGAGCCCCAAAACAGAGGACAAAGACCTCTAATGCTAAACGTAAGGAGCCTCAAAATAGAGGTCAAAGACCCTCTAATGCTAAAAGTAAGGAGCCTCAAAATAGAGGTCAAAGACCCTCTAATGCTAAAAGTAAGGAGCCTCAAAATAGAGGTCAAAGACCCTCTAATGCTAAAAGTAAGGAGCCTCAAAATAGAGGTCAAAGACCCTCTAATGCTAAAAGTAAGGAGCCCCAAAATAGGGGTCAAAGACCCTCTAATGCTAAACGTAAGGAGCCCCAAAACAGAGGTCAAAGACCCTCTAATGCTAAACGTAAGGAGCCCCAAAACAGAGGTCAAAGACCCTCTAATGCTAAACGTAAGGAGCCTCAAAACAGAGGTCAAAGACCCTCTAATGCTAAACGTAAGGAGCCCCAAAACAGAGGTCAAAGACCCTCTAATGCTAAACGTAAGGAGCCCCAAAACAGAGATCAAAGACCCTCTAATGCTAAACGTAAGGAGCCTTAAAACCGAGGTCAAAGACCCTCTAATGCTAAAATTAAGGAGCCTCAAAATAGAGGTTAAAGACCCTCTAATGCTAAACATAAGGAGCCTAAAAAAAAAAAGGTCAAAGACCCTCTAATGCTAAACGTAAGGAGCCTCAAAATAGAGGTCAAAGACCCTCTAATGCTAAAATAAAGGAGCCTCAAAATAGAGGTCAAAGACACTCTAATGCTAAACGTAAGGAGCCTCAAAATAGAGATCAAAGACCCTCTAATGCTAAAAGTAAGGAGCCTCAAAATAGAGGTCAAAGACCCTCTAATGCTAAACGTAAGGAGCCTCAAAATAGAGGTCAACGACCCTCTAATGCTAAAAGTAAGGAGCCTCAAAATAGAGGTCAAAGACCCTCTAATGCTAAAAGTAAGGAGCCCCAAAACAGAGGTCAAACACCCTCTAATGCTAAACGTAAGGAGCCTCGAAATAGAGGTCAAAGACCCTCTAATGCTAAACGTAAGGAGCCTCGAAATAGAGGTCAAAGACCCTCTAATGCTAAACGTAAGGAGCCTCAAAATAGAGGTCAAAGACCCTCTAATGCTAAAAGTAAGGAGCCTCAAAATAGAGGTCAAAGACTCTCTAATGCTAAACGTAAGGACCCCCAAAATAGAGGTCCAAGACCTTCTAATGCTAAAAGTAAGGAGCCTCAAAATAGAGGTCAAAGACCCTCTAATGCTAAATGTAAGGAGCCCGAAAATAGAGGTCAAAGACCCTATAATGCTAAACAAACGGAGCCTCAAAATAGAGGTCAAAGACCCTCTAATGCTAAACATAAGGAGCCTCAAAATAGAGGTCAAAGACCCTCTAATGCTAAAAGTAAGGAGCCTCAAAATAGAGGTCAAAGCCACATTAATGCTAAAATAAAGGAGCCTCAAAATAGAGGTCAAAGACCCTCTAATGCTAAACGTAAGGAGCCTCAAAATAGAGGCCAAAGACCCTCTAATGCTAAAAGAAAGGAGCCCCAAAACAGAGGTCAAAGACCCTCTAATGCTAAAAATAAGGAGCCTCAAAATAGAGGTCAAAGACCCTCTAATGCTAAACGTAAGGAGCCTCAAAATAGAGGTCAAAGACCCTCTAATGCTAAAAGTAAGGAGCCTCAAAATAGAGGCCAAAGCCACATTAATGCTAAAATAAAGGAGCCTCAAAATAGAGGTCAAAGACCCTCTAATGCTAAACGTAAGGAGCCTCAAAATAGAGGCCAAAGACCCTCTAATGCTAAAAGTAAGGAGCCTCAAAATAGAGGTCAAAGACCCTCTAATGCTAAAAGTAAGGAGCCTCAAAATAGAGGCCAAAGACCCTCTAATGCTAAAAGTAAGGAGCCCCAAAACAGATGTCAAAGACCCTCTAATGCTAAAAGTAAGGAGCCTCAAAATAGAGGCCAAAGACCCTCTAATGCAAAAATTAAGGAGCCCCAAAACAGAGGACAAAGACCCTCTAATGCTAAACGTAAGGAGCCTCAAAATAGAGGTCAAAGACCCGCTAATGCTATACGTAAGGAGCCCCAAAACAGAGGTCAAAGACCCTCTAATGCTAAAAGTAAGGAGCCTCAAAATAGAGGCCAAAGACCCTCTAATGCTAAAAGTAAGGAGCCCCCAAAACAGAGGACAAAGACCTCTAATGCTAAACGTAAGGAGCCTCAAAATAGAGGTCAAAGACCCTCTAATGCTAAAAGTAAGGAGCCACAAAATAGAGGCCAAAGACCCTCTAATGCTAAAAGTAAGGAGCCCCAAAACAGAGGACAAAGACCTCTAATGCTAAACGTAAGGAGTCTCAAAATAGAGGTCAAAGACCCTCTAATGCTAAAAGTAAGGAGCCTCAAAATAGAGGTCAAAGACCCTCTAATGCTAAAAGTAAGGAGCCTCAAAATAGAGGTCAAAGACCCTCTAATGCTAAAAGTAAGGAGCCTCAAAATAGAGGTCAAAGACCCTCTAATGCTAAAAGTAAGGAGCCCCAAAATAGGGGTCAAAGACCCTCTAATTTTAAACGTAAGGAGCCCCAAAACAGAGGTCAAAGACCCTCTAATGCTAAACGTAAGGAGCCCCAAAACAGAGGTCAAAGACCCTCTAATGCTAAACGTAAGGAGCCTCAAAACAGAGGTCAAAGACCCTCTAATGCTAAACGTAAGGAGCCCCAAAACAGAGGTCAAAGACCCTCTAATGCTAAACGTAAGGAGCCCCAAAACAGAGATCAAAGACCCTCTAATGCTAAACGTAAGGAGCCTTAAAACCGAGGTCAAAGACCCTCTAATGCTAAAATTAAGGAGCCTCAAAATAGAGGTTAAAGACCCTCTAATGCTAAACATAAGGAGCCTCAAAAAAAAAGGTCAAAGACCCTCTAATGCTAAACGTAAGGAGCCTCAAAATAGAGGTCAAAGACCCTCTAATGCTAAAATAAAGGAGCCTCAAAATAGAGGTCAAAGACACTCTAATGCTAAACGTAAGGAGCCTCAAAATAGAGATCAAAGACCCTCTAATGCTAAAAGTAAGGAGCCTCAAAATAGAGGTCAAAGACCCTCTAATGCTAAAAGTAGGGAGCCTCAAAATAGAGGTCAAAGACCCTCTAATGCTAAAAGTAAGGAGCCTCAAAATAGAGGTCAAAGACCCTCTAATGCTAAAAGTAAGGAGCCCCAAAACAGAGGTCAAAGACCCTCTAATGCTAAAAGTAAGGAGCCCCAAAACAGAGGTCAAAGACCGTCTAATGCTAAACGTAAGGAGCCTCGAAATAGAGGTCAAAGACCCTCTAATGCTAAACGTAAGGAGCCTCGAAATAGAGGTCAAAGACCCTCTAATGCTAAACGTAAGGAGCCTCAAAATAGAGGTCAAAGACCCTCTAATGCTAAACGTAAGGAGCCTCAAAATAGAGGTCAAAGACTCTCTAATGCTAAACGTAAGGACCCCCAAAATAGAGGTCCAAGACCTTCTAATGCTAAAAGTAAGGAGCCTCAAAATAGAGGTCAAAGACCCTCTAATGCTAAATGTAAGGAGCCCGAAAATAGAGGTCAAAGACCCTATAATGCTAAACAAACGGAGCCTCAAAATAGAGGTCAAAGACCCTCTAATGCTAAAAGTAAGGAGCCTTAAAACAGAGGTCAAAGACCCTCTAATGCTAAACATAAGGAGCCTCAAAATAGAGGTCAAAGACCCTCTAATGCTAAAAGTAATGAGCCTCAAAATAGAGGTCAAAGAGACTCTAATGCTAAACGTAAGGAGCCTCAAAATAGAGGTCAAAGACCATCTAATGCTAAAAGTAAGGAGCCTCAAAATAGAGATCAAAGACCCTCTAATGCTAAACATAAGGAGCCTCAAAATAGAGGTCAAAGACCCTCTAATGCTAAAAGTAAGGAGCCTCAAAATAGAGGTCAAAGAGACTCTAATGCTAAACGCAAGGAGCTTCAAAATAGAGGTCAAAGACCATCTAATGCTCAATATAAGGAGCCTCAAAATAGAGGTTAAAGAGCCTCTAATACTAAAAGTAAGGAGCCTCAAAATAGAGGCCAAAGACCCTATAATGCTAAAATTAAGGAGCCTTAAAATAGAGGTCAAAGAGACTCTAATGCTAAAAATGAGCAGTCTCAAAATAGAGGTCAAAGAGCTTCTAATGTTAAATGTAATGAGCCTCAAATTTGACGTTAAAGAGCCTCTAATGCTCAAAGTAAGGAGCCTCAAAATGGAGGGCAAAGACCCTCTAATGCTAAAAGTAAGGAGCCTCAAAATAGAGGTCAAAGACCCTCTAATGCTAAACGTAAGGAGCCTCAAAATAGAGGTCAAAGACCCTCAAATGCTAAAATAAAGGAGCCTCAAAATAGAGGTCAAAGACACTCTAATGCTAAACGTAAGGAGCCTCAAAATAGAGATCAAAGACCCTCTAATGCTAAAAGTAAGGAGCCTCAAAATAGAGGTCAAAGACCCTCTAATGCTAAAAGTAAGGAGCCTCAAAATAGAGGTCAAAGACCCTCTAATGCTAAAAGTAAGGAGCCTCAAAATAGAGGTCAAAGACCCTCTAATGCTAAAAGTAAGGAGCCCCAAAACAGAGGTCAAAGACCCTCTAATGCTAAAAGTAAGGAGCCTCGAAATAGAGGTCAAAGACCCTCTAATGCTAAACGTAAGGAGCCTTGAAATAGAGGTCAAAGACCCTCTAATGCTAAACGTAAGGAGCTTCAAAATAGAGGTCAAAGACCCTCTAATGCTAAACGTAAGGAGCCTCAAAATAGAGGCCAAAGACTCTCTAATGCTAAACGTAAGGACCCCCAAAATAGAGGTCCAAGACCTTCTAATGCTAAAAGTAAGGCGCCTCAAAATAGAGGTCAAAGACCCTCTAATGCTAAATGTAAGGAGCCCGAAAATAGAGGTCAAAGACCCTATAATGCTAAACAAACGGAGCCTCAAAATAGAGGTCAAAGACCCTCTAATGCTAAAAGTAAGGAGCCTTAAAACAGAGGTCAAAGACCCTCTAATGCTAAACATAAGGAGCCTCAAAATAGAGGTCAAAGACCCTCTAATGCTAAAAGTAATGAGCCTCAAAATAGAGGTCAAAGAGACTCTAATGCTAAACGTAAGGAGCCTCAAAATAGAGGTCAAAGACCCTCTAATGCTAAAAGTAAGGAGCCTCAAAATAGAGATCAAAGACCCTCTAATGCTAAACATAAGGAGCCTCAAAATAGAGGTCAAAGACCCTCTAATGCTAAAAGTAAGGAGCCTCAAAATAGAGGTCAAAGATACTCTAATGCTAAACGCAAGGAGCTTCAAAATAGAGGTCAAAGACCCTCTAATGCTCAATATAAGGAGCCTCAAAATAGAGGTTAAAGAGCCTCTAATACTAAAAGTAAGGAGCCTCAAAATAGAGGTCAAAGACCCTATAATGCTAAAAGTAAGGAGCCTTAAAATAGAGGTCAAAGAGACTCTAATGCTAAAAATGAGCAGTCTCAAAATAGAGGTCAAAGAGCTTCTAATGTTAAATGTAATGAGCCTCAAATTTGACGTTAAAGAGCCTCTAATGCTCAAAGTAAGGAGCCTCAAAATGGAGGGCAAAGACCCTCTAATGCTAAAAGTAAGGAGCCTCAAAATAGAGGTCAAAGAGCCTCTAATGCTAGAGGTAAAGCACTTCAAATTAGAGATCAAAGAACATATAATGCTAAGATCATAGTACCTCTAAATAGAGGTCATAGAGCCCTTAAAACTAAAGGTATGGCACCTCAGAATAGAGCTTAAATATCCTCTAATGTTGGAAGTGTGGCACATCAAAATAAAAGGTCAAAGAGCCTCTAGTGCTAGAGGTAAGGCACCTCAAAATAGAGGCCAAATAGTCTGGCCTATTCTTTGTATACTCTTCTCTGTCCTCATACACCTGACAACACTGACATTACCAAAATAATTTTTCTTACTAAACTACAATTGTTCAGTGGCCACTTTCCTCTTTTTAAGGGTAGAAGCGACTCTTTAGTTATGGTAAGCAGCTCTTCTAGGAGAAGGACACTAGATAATCAAATCATTCTTCTCTAATCTTGGTTAGTGCCATAGCCTCTGCACCATAGGTCTTTCACTGCCTTGGGTTTAGAGTTCACTAGCTTGAGGGTACACTCGGGCACACTATTCTGACTTAATTCTCTTCCTCTTGATTTGTAAAAGTTTTTATAATTTATGTAGGAGAAATTTGAATGATGTTGCTCTTCTTAAAATATTTTTTTTCTTTGTTTCCCCTCCTCGCTTAGCTATTTTCCCTGTTGGAACCCCTGGGCTTATAGCATCCTGCTTTTCCAAGTAGGGTTATAGCCTAGCAAGTAATAATAATAATACACACACACACACACACACACACACACACACACATATATATATATATATATATATATATATATATATATATATATATATATATATATATATATATATATATATTATATAATCTAATGCAGTAGCCAAATGATGTATACAATTCACTAGGGCAAAAATTATCTTCAAATTACTTCAGAATAGTTCTTACTAACAGAATTAAAAAGAATGAACAAAGCCGTAATAGCTTTCGACCTAATAAAGAAAAAATGAGGAACGACTTTCCTTCGAAGAATATTTCAACAAACAGCGTGGCTGACACGAACACATTAGCTTGCATACTGGAAGCATTGCGTGCTGTACACACTCTCACTTTCTTTCTGCATAGTAATATTTCATAAACTCTTATGAGCAAACGTGGGCGCATAGTCAGAATGTTCATACATTCACAGCCTAATTGCATTTTTTTTTTAATCTCTACATACTGCAGCAAAGTGACGTGCATCGCTAAATAGTTTTTATTTTGCAAATATTAACACATAATTTGCTTACATACCTGAATGTAAAATTCTTTGCTCCCTGACTTCTTTTTTAATATGTTCGTTATTACTAAAGATGAGGAGTTTAATGCCACATTTCTTGAAGTGATGAAGCTTTATTTTGGCAGCCATAACGGCTTTGGTTTATTAGAAGGAAAAAAAAAAAAAAAAAAAAAAAAAAAAAAAAAAAAAAAAAAAAAAAAAAAAACCCGCGAGTTATGAAGGAACAAAACTCTACGGGAACACATCTCCATATTTAAAAAAGTAAAAATCTTATTCTTCCTTGTACTGTACATCGCATTACAAAAAGCAAAAAGCTTTATTGAAGTTTCCATTTTTGGCCATGTGTTCCACGTCAAGGTCTGCCTCTCAGATAACACCAGTTTACAATTCATTGTCACGATATCAAGCTAAAAAAACCTTCTTACTCAGAAAGTAATGTTAAGTCAAGACTGGCGATAAAACCAAATTCAGCAGCACAAGTATTTTCAATCATGAAAAGTCTCAAGGACAAAGCAAACTGGGTCAGGGTTACGGATATGATAAAAAATGCAAAATAAACAGTATGTCTCCGGTGTTATGCATTGTCTACCATTAGATACAATACAGGGTTCTGAGAAAATAAAAGATTTATTCTTTCTATCTTAAAAAGACGACGTTTACGTGGCTTTTATCTCATTAAATAGAATTTAGACGACACATAAACATCCAGTTCGTAGTCTTTACTCTGTAATCTCCAAGAATGATGATAGACAAATCTTGTTATATATTAGAAGGATGTACAGCGTAAGAGAAAATAATTGTCTCTTATTCAAACGAACGAATCTTAATACGAATTGCGACATGTAAAAAGGAAAACTAAAACAGTTTTTCAATACAAAAACGATCATTAAGATCAATATTACAGAAACATTAAGGCGTTCACGATGACCTCATTTGAAGCTGACGTAACTAGGGCAAGTATGGTAAAAGTATGCTAACGATGGCATCTGCTTTCTTAAGTGTTTGGATCAATACTGGACTCGTGTGACAATAGGGCAATTATTGATATTAAATTGTGCATATCATGAAATATATTGATGTTTTTCCATTAGATCTAATCAGTAAGGCAAGGTATAGTTATTGCCCCTTGTGCGTTTAAAATACTTTAATATCTAATTCTACTCCCATCTTTCTTTCAGACGATTGCTTATGTAAATTGTAGGCTTACTTTGAAATATAATTACTGTGAAAAATATTACTATTACTATATCTTCTTAAACACATAAGTTAGAATAATTTTGTTTAAAAGTCGTAATATATAAATGAAACAATGGTGTCTAAAGAAGAAAAAATGGGATGATTCTTAGGAAATATGTAAAACAAAGTATGAAGAAAACATAACACATCTACTGTATGTTAACAAAGTTGTGAAAATGTTCCAAATGAAATTACGGAACATATGATAAAAAAAAAAGAAAAAAAAAAGTCATATAAATGGACTAAACAATATGAGGAAACCTTTTAAAGAGTAAAATATATAAGTAAAAGCACAATGAAAATACAGTAACCAAATTAGGCAAACATTAATCATAAACGTGCTACATGATAATAAAAAATGAGGAAAATATTATCTACAAGCAAAGAAAATATTCTGAGCAAAGTAAGGAAAATAAATCTAACAGTGAACATAAGAAATATATGAAAAAATGTTGAGCAATTTTGGCAAAGTTTAGGCAATAATAAAAAGGAATGTTATCAAAGCAATATTTCGTTCAAATTCCTACATTGGGTAATCAAGTGGTTTTATTCATAAGTCGAGTAACATACAACCACTTTTACTTTCCATTGACATTCCACTCTAAAGATATTTGATATTATCACGACACGGTTATGAAATATTTAGGAGCAGCCATAATGGGACATTTCCTGTCAGTGCGACCTCAGCTTAGAATCTCTATATAAAAAAAAAAGACACACACCCACACCCATGCAAACACGTAAAATTAATATGGAAAACTTTATGAAAATATTAATAATATTGTAATGAAAATAATATCAATAATGACACCAATGCTGTTTCAAAGGTTCAGTGTTTCAAAAACAATAGGAACAACAAAAATAATTGTAATCAACTTAATTGAATTACAAATTTATAATCAATTGCAAACATAAAATACACGATACAAAGTATATACAAGTCCCAAATGATATATAAAATAAACTGACAGTGCCGGTAAATACTACAAGGATATAACAATTAAATTACAATTAATTCAACAAGACATACATGAAAATGATACCTGAACAAGTTACCGAGCGACTATTTGAGAAAAAAAAATTATAAGTTTTACTTCTGATTCCATAAAGTATTAAAGCAAATTACAGAATGAAGATCATCTACAACCCAATACGGTAAACGTTCTCAATTCTGTGTAACGATTAAGGTAATGTTATTTCTCGTGTAAATACAGAAAGCGAAGTTCGAGGCAGCTTGAGCAAAGAGGTCTTTACAATATCCCTGGATTAATTAGTACTGGAAGTCTAAATAGATGATATAAATTCTACAAAACTCTCTCTCTCTCTCTCTCTCTCTCTCTCTCTCTCTCTCTCTCTCTCTCTCTCTCTCTCTCTCTCTCTCTCTCTCTCTCTCTCTATATATATATATATATATATATATATATATATATATATATATATATATATATATATATATATGTACACACACATCACGAAAAGGGCCTCGATTAGATTTCGCCAGTCGTGTCTATCCTGGGCTTTTAATTTAAAAAATTCTCCATTCATCTCCGACTTCATACTTCATAGTCCTCAGCCATGTAAACCTGGGTCTTCCAACTCCTTCGGTGAACTAATCTCTGTTGGAGAGAGTGAAAAGCATGCCGAAACCATCTGCTATCCCTCACCACGATCTCATTCATATATGGCACTCGAGTAATCTCTCTTACAGTTTCATCTCTAATCCTGTCCTGCCATTTAACTGCCAATATTCTTCTGAGGGCTTTGTTCTCAAATCTGTTGGAAATTGTTTCATTGTCATATCACGACTCATGTCCATACAGTAATACTGATCTCACCAAACTGATATATAGCCAGAATTTTACATGTAACTTCAGGCGATTTTATTTCCAAATTTTACTCAACCCTGCCATTGCCTGATTTGCTTTTTTAATCACTCATTAAACTCCAGTTATAAACACCTTGTATCAGAGATCATAGTTCCTAAATATTTAAATGATTCTACCTCATTATTTCTTTCTCCTTCCAATGATATTTCTTCTTCCATTTCATATTCCGTTCTCATCATCTCTGTCTTTCTTCTATTTATCTTGAACACAGCCTCCTGTGATATTTCATGCATTCTGATAAGCAAGCATTGCAAATCCTGTGGTGTGTGTATGTGTGTGTATATATATATATATATATATATATATATATATATATATATATATATATATATATATATATATATATATATATACACACATATATATATATATATATATATATATATATATATATATATATATATATATATATATATATATACATTGAAGTATAATTCCAATGTTCAAAAGGTATAGTCATAAATAAAAACTATAAGGTGACGGCTGAAACAGGTTTCAGCAGAATAAAAACGGAACAAGAAATTATTTCGACTTTTCTTTAGGATTTACCTTGACAGAATGTTATATGTATATATATATATATATATATATATATATATATATATATATATATATATATATATATATATATATATATATATATGTATATATATATATATATATATATATATATATATATATACTGAATATATATATATATATATATATATATATATATATATATATATATATATATATGTCCGTGTGTTTCCCGTCTCTTCCCTGACAAGGTTAATTTAATGATTTGTATTGCATTGTGTAAGTCTCCACTGGCCAAACTAGTGCTTAGCGCCTTTAATTGCTCAACTAGTTTTATCCTTTTAATTAAGGCTTTGTTCCGTGCACTAAATGGTAGTAGCTAAATATGAACAGACCCTTTACCCTCATTTACTTCTTAGAAGCCACTTAGATTGCCATCCAGTCAAAGTGGTACTTTTAGAGATATTGCCTCCTTGCACAATACTTTCATTAAAGAAATGAAAATAACAGTGCACTGCCCCTCATAAATAAATTATTCCTAGCATCTAATATAAAGAATCATTGCAAATGGTAATGAGTAAGTTTACAACTAGAGTACAAGAATTCATATTCTGTAGACTACATACAAACTATGTACGCGTTTTAATAGCAACATTGCCTCTTATCTATTTCCAGACCTCCAAACTATGTACGCGTTTTAATAGCAACATTGCCTCTTATCTATTTCCAGACCTCCAAACTATGTACGCGTTTTAATAGCAACATTGCCTCTTATCTATTTCCAGACCTCCAAACTATGTACGCGTTTTAATAGCAACATTGCCTCTTATCTATTTCCAGACCTCCAAACTATGTACGCGTTTTAATAGCAACATTGCCTCTTATCTATTTCCAGACCTCCAAACTATGTACGCGTTTTAATAACAACATTGCCTCTTATCTATTTCCAGACCTCCAAACTATGTACGCGTTATAATAGCAACATTGCCTCTTATCTATTTCCAGACCTCCAAACTATGTACGCGTTATAATAGCAACATTGCCTCTTATCTATTTCCAGACCTCCAAACTATGTACGCGTTTTAATAGCAACTTTGCCTCTTATCTATTTCCTACATCTCCAAATCAATTACAGTAATACTACAAATAATTAAAGTAATTCATACACTTGGATTGGAACGCCTCCAAAAATTTTGAGTTTATCAGTAAGTCGAGGTGTCGTTGTGGCTATTACAAATACATATACAGTCTATATAATAACAATCTGACCAGCAGATCTGATACTGCATTGCATATATATTGCAAACAAAAAAGTAAAAGACCTTAAACGTGCTAATGCGATGGTGAGTGTTTATTCCACCTCAGGCAAAATATATCTAAATTTGACAGATATTTGTATTTAAACGATAAATAATTTTTGTTACCTCACCCTAATCTATCATGCTTCGGTTAAAATCCTAAAAAGAGAATTAGGGTTTCAAGATTAGTTCTGCACTTGGGTTCAAGGCGTTGTGGTAATGTATAAAGAGTACTTAGCAATATAACTATTTGGGATGGACCTCTCTATCCAAGGTGGAATAGTTACGGCTGATGATAATATCTACAGTACACACACAAACATATTACTATGTGTATATATAATTATATATATATATATATATATATATATATATATATATATATATGTATATATATATATATATGGATAAATATCAACACAACATCGTGTTCAAATAGAAATAAATTTCTACCTCATACTTGGGATCGAACGCTAGCCCCTTCTAATGGAAGGCAAGGTCGAAACCAACAATGTCACGAGAGCCCATAAAAGAAATTGGAACCTGACGCTACCAGCTGTCCGAGGATTTACCTGGCGAGACATCAGTCTCTTACCAGCGAGTTTTACCCAATTTCCCGGGCCACCACGTGACACAATTGGTAGTAATTCATTCAAATTACCCCTAATGAGTCAATATGGATAAATATCAACACAACATCGTGTTCAAATAGAAATAAATTTCTACCTCATACTTGGGATCGAACGCTAGCCCCTTCTAATGGAAGGCAAGGTCGAAACCAACAATGTCACGAGAGCCCATAAAAGAAATTGGAACCTGACGCTACCAGCTGTCCGAGGATTTACCTGGCGAGACATCAGTCTCTTACCAGCGAGTTTTACCCAATTTCCCGGGCCACCACGTGACACAATTGGTAGTAATTCATTCAAATTACCCCTAATGAGTCAATATGGATAAATATCAACACAACATCGTGTTCAAATAGAAATAAATTTCTACCTCATACTTGGGATCGAACGCTAGCCCCTTCTAATGGAAGGCAAGGTCGAAACCAACAATGTCACGAGAGCCCATAAAAGAAATTGGAACCTGACGCTACCAGCTGTCCGAGGATTTACCTGGCGAGACATCAGTCTCTTACCAGCGAGTTTTACCCAATTTCCCGGGCCACCACGTGACACAATTGGTAGTAATTCATTCAAATTACCCCTAATGAGTCAATATGGATAAATATCAACACAACATCGTGTTCAAATAGAAATAAATTTCTACCTCATACTTGGGATCGAACGCTAGCCCCTTCTAATGGAAGGCAAGGTCGAAACCAACAATGTCACGAGAGCCCATAAAAGAAATTGGAACCTGACGCTACCAGCTGTCCGAGGATTTACCTGGCGAGACATCAGTCTCTTACCAGCGAGTTTTACCCAATTTCCCGGGCCACCACGTGACACAATTGGTAGTAATTCATTCAAATTACCCCTAATGAGTCAATATGGATAAATATCAACACAACATCGTGTTCAAATAGAAATAAATTTCTACCTCATACTTGGGATCGAACGCTAGCCCCTTCTAATGGAAGGCAAGGTCGAAACCAACAATGTCACGAGAGCCCATAAAAGAAATTGGAACCTGACGCTACCAGCTGTCCGAGGATTTACCTGGCGAGACATCAGTCTCTTACCAGCGAGTTTTACCCAATTTCCCGGGCCACCACGTGACACAATTGGTAGTAATTCATTCAAATTACCCCTAATGAGTCAATATGGATAAATATCAACACAACATCGTGTTCAAATAGAAATAAATTTCTACCTCATACTTGGGATCGAACGCTAGCCCCTTCTAATGGAAGGCAAGGTCGAAACCAACAATGTCACGAGAGCCCATAAAAGAAATTGGAACCTGACGCTACCAGCTGTCCGAGGATTTACCTGGCGAGACATCAGTCTCTTACCAGCGAGTTTTACCCAATTTCCCGGGCCACCACGTGACACAATTGGTAGTAATTCATTCAAATTACCCCTAATGAGTCAATATGGATAAATATCAACACAACATCGTGTTCAAATAGAAATAAATTTCTACCTCATACTTGGGATCGAACGCTAGCCCCTTCTAATGGAAGGCAAGGTCGAAACCAACAATGTCACGAGAGCCCATAAAAGAAATTGGAACCTGACGCTACCAGCTGTCCGAGGATTTACCTGGCGAGACATCAGTCTCTTACCAGCGAGTTTTACCCAATTTCCCGGGCCACCACGTGACACAATTGGTAGTAATTCATTCAAATTACCCCTAATGAGTCAATATGGATAAATATCAACACAACATCGTGTTCAAATAGAAATAAATTTCTACCTCATACTTGGGATCGAACGCTAGCCCCTTCTAATGGAAGGCAAGGTCGAAACCAACAATGTCACGAGAGCCCATAAAAGAAATTGGAACCTGACGCTACCAGCTGTCCGAGGATTTACCTGGCGAGACATCAGTCTCTTACCAGCGAGTTTTACCCAATTTCCCGGGCCACCACGTGACACAATTGGTAGTAATTCATTCAAATTACCCCTAATGAGTCAATATGGATAAATATCAACACAACATCGTGTTCAAATAGAAATAAATTTCTACCTCATACTTGGGATCGAACGCTAGCCCCTTCTAATGGAAGGCAAGGTCGAAACCAACAATGTCACGAGAGCCCATAAAAGAAATTGGAACCTGACGCTACCAGCTGTCCGAGGATTTACCTGGCGAGACATCAGTCTCTTACCAGCGAGTTTTACCCAATTTCCCGGGCCACCACGTGACACAATTGGTAGTAATTCATTCAAATTACCCCTAATGAGTCAATATGGATAAATATCAACACAACATCGTGTTCAAATAGAAATAAATTTCTACCTCATACTTGGGATCGAACGCTAGCCCCTTCTAATGGAAGGCAAGGTCGAAACCAACAATGTCACGAGAGCCCATAAAAGAAATTGGAACCTGACGCTACCAGCTGTCCGAGGATTTACCTGGCGAGACATCAGTCTCTTACCAGCGAGTTTTACCCAATTTCCCGGGCCACCACGTGACACAATTGGTAGTAATTCATTCAAATTACCCCTAATGAGTCAATATGGATAAATATCAACACAACATCGTGTTCAAATAGAAATTGGCCCGGGAAATTGGGTAAAACTCGCTGGTAAGAGACTGATGTCTCGCCAGGTAAATCCTCGGACAGCTGGTAGCGTCAGGTTCCAATTTCTTTTATGGGCTCTCGTGACATTGTTGGTTTCGACCTTGCCTTCCATTAGAAGGGGCTAGCGTTCGATCCCAAGTATGAGGTAGAAATTTATTTCTATTTGAACACGATGTTGTGTTGATATTTATCCATATTGACTCATTAGGGGTAATTTGAATGAATTACTACCAATTGTGTCACGTGGTGGCCCGGGAAATTGGGTAAAACTCGCTGGTAAGAGACTGATGTCTCGCCAGGTAAATCCTCGGACAGCTGGTAGCGTCAGGTTCCAATTTCTTTTATGGGCTCTCGTGACATTGTTGGTTTCGACCTTGCCTTCCATTAGAAGGGGCTAGCGTTCGATCCCAAGTATGAGGTAGAAATTTATTTCTATTTG
>NC_090730.1:148800307-148812807 GCF_036898095.1 Palaemon carinicauda
ACTGCCATGATCAGCAAAGTTGTATTAGAAAGGGCACCCATACTAGCTTGGTTTGGTATAAGCGATTAAACTAAAAGTCTCCCGCCGTCACCAATCGACAATGTCCAGCGTGGCGATGCAATGGCCAAAGCCCAGACATAGCCAAAATAAGGACATATCAGAGGCCTTTATCCTAGAGTGGACTTGAAACGGCAGCATTAATGGTTGTTGTTATATATACTGTATATATATAATAATATATACATACATACATACATATATATATATATATATATATATATATATATATATATATATATATATATATATATATATATATATATATATCATTATCTTTGCATCCAGTTAACGCTGGTACCCATTAATAACTAGATGGACCAATAGAAAACTTGCCATTACATACATAATCGATGCCGATAGTTTTAAAGTGTATTTTTTTCAATTATTTACGACCATTCGACTAATAAATTCACTTGACAATAATCTAAGATTAGCCAAGTAATGACCACAGAAAAGAAAAAATTATTAACAATATTATTGCTCAACGTAATGCGCTGAATTTGTCATACCAGTATTAAAATTTCAGATTATTTCGCTTTTAAGGTTTTTATTTTTTGTTTGCGTAGAATTTTATTAAGTATTACCGATGTTTTATGGAATTATGAAATATGACAACCCTCTCCTGGTTACCCTCCTGACCTTAGATATTCCGATAAAATTTTTTATAGAAGAAATTTAAGACACGAGAATGGTACAAACCTGGATACTGGTGATCACACTGATCTTGTCACGCAATTTTGACACCGTAAATGATATAACAAAATAAAAATATTTCTTACCATTGAAATGACTTTTTCTTACATGTAATTACAGGCATATTACCTCAAAGGGTCTAAGATATAGATTAAATTAGTACTGATAACACGTGACTCCGAAACATGATTGTGAAGGAAATAAAAAAATTCTCTTGAAGTATTTGGAAATGAGTATTTTCCCGATTCATGATCTACCAAATTCCAGAACCTTAATCCAGAATCACCATATAACAAATATATCATCTAATATATTGTGGCAATACATGAAAATAAGAAATCAGATCCAAAATGAAGAAATAAAAATAGAATATATTGTAGCAATATATAAAAATAAGATATCGGATATAAATGGAATAAATAAAAATAGAATATATTGTAGCAATATATTGAAATAAAAAATCGGATCCAAAATGAATAAACAAAAAGAATATATTGTGACAATAAGAAATAAGAAATCAGATCCACAATAAATAAATAAAAAAATAATATATTTTAGCTATATATTGCAATAAGAAATCGGATAAAAAATTAATAAAAAAAAAAACATATTGAGAAAATAAGAAAGCAGATCCAAAAGGAATAAATGTAAATAGAGGTAAAAAAAAAAAAGAACAAATATCGTGTGAATTCACCGAGAACAGAGCTATAAAATATACCGCAAATCAATCTCGATAACCAGACAATGATATACCACACAAAAGCACGACTCTTCTGCGGCTATAGTTTGATTAAAGAGACGCGAGCTAAGTGACCTTAGTAATAACAAGATCATAAACTGGAATTATTTATGTGCGCCCTTCCACTCGCTCTATCGGCGATTGGAGGGGAGATAAAATATCGGCGCTGAGAGGGAGAGTGAGTGACTTTAGGTTTGAAGTCGAAAGTGAAGTATTTAGAGTTGTGCTTAGTTCTGTTTTCTTTTGTTTTTTGCTCTGCTTTGGTTTATGTTCAGTTTTATATGTGAGGTTTTTCCAAAAGATGAAATAAACTGTTCTTTATTGATGTCTGTAATTTAATTCATTGTATGAGAAGCACCTATAAAAAATTAATAACTTTGTCAAGATTTATCCGTGTTTCACTATTTTCATGAACTTTGTTTTATAAAAGATAACACAAGGTTAATAATTTATTTAAAATTTTGACATGGAAAGCTATTAAAAACTATAACAGGTGTTTAATGTAGCATTCTTATCACAAAATATTGCTTTTTATCTATTTATTCTATAAATATACCATTGATGTAAATTGCCATTTCAGCGTTAATGAACGTTTTTAATTTCCTATATATCATATACAGTGTCAAAATTGCGTGCCAAGATCTGTGAGAAAACAAGTAGCCATGACTTCGGTTCCATGTTTATCTCATTCTCCAGAATTAAATCAATCACATAAATTCATATGTATATATGTGTATATATATATATATATATATATATGTGTGTGTGTGTATACATATTATATATATATATATATATTATATATATATATATATATATATATATATATATATATATATATATATATATATATATATAAAGCCATTAAAGTCACGATCGTAACCAGGATTTCAGTCATGCAAAAGACGGACGCCAAATTCAATTATCTATTTTCCTAAAACATCCGAAAAACCCAAGTAGGTTGACAATGTATTTTTGACAAATTTTCTGTTTTGTCAAACTTTACTGATACACTGAAAAGGCGTTGTTTAAATCATCCAATAGAATCTCCTGTAGATCTCTGAAAGGGTTACAAATCTCTGTCTGCGATGATATCCATTGTTGCTTTTTTAACTGTTTTTCGCCTTGTAAAGTATACAAATAGCCACTTGTTTACATTATGCTAACAACATTTACAACACATACATACATACATATACTGTGTACACACACACACATATATATATATATATATATATATATATATATATATATATATATATATATATATATATATATATATGGTGGTGAAAACTATCTAAACCCCAGATATGAATAAAGACTTATCTAAGGCCTTTGCCCTGCAGTGAACTAGAAACGTTTCCATTCCGCATTTATTGTAGCGCGCACGCGCGCACACACACGCACGCACACACACATTATATATATATATATATATATGTATATCATCAGCGTTAATACTCCACTGCAGAACAAAGGCCTCAGACATGTCCTTTACTTGCGTCTGTTAATGGACTTTCTATGCCAGTCCACACACGCAAATTTTCTTAGTTCGTCAATCCATCTTCTTCTCTTTCTTCCCCTGCTTCTTTTACAATCTCTAGGGACCCAAATTTAGTTTGCTCTCGTATCCATGTTGCTCTTGTTCTGTCTTTTATTGTTATCCCCAACATTATTCTTTCCATAACTCTTTGAGTTGTATCTAGCTTATGTTCATTATATATATATATATATATATATATATATATATATATATATATATATATATATATATATAAATATATATATATATATATATATATATATATATATATAATATTGATATGCATATATATTTGTAAACATAAATATTTAATTCCAACACACACACACAAACACACATACACACACACACACACACATATATATATATATTTTTGGGCTCAAGCCATGTCGTCCTGATGGAAGTTCCTATAGGGTAGCTTCCTAGGGTATATTACAACTACGGCGATATTCCCAGAGAATTTACCTTAAGGTACCCAGAATTCTAACTCCTGGAGCGAATATCCTTAATGAAAGGGATATCGCGAAATATCAGAGGACGTATTCTTGACACGCCACATGGCAATCTGCACCCCGAACAGAGATAACACTTCGAAGGGGTCAATTGGCAAGAAAACGAAAACGAGAAAGAAAAAGGAGAGCCGTTCCCAAGGCTCTCTCTTCTCCCGTTTCGTAAGCGTGCATTGCGCCGATTCTGGCGCCATCTGTATTCCTTTTTGCGTAGCTTAACAACTCGGTGTTTTTTCCTGTGTTCCTCGCAAAATCTTGGATTTAATCATCTTTTCATGGCTCCTACGTTTCTCGCCAAGAATGAGTTATCCACCAACAGGTGGGGTCCCTGGAGAATCTGCCCTCTAAAAGAAGATGCATCTCTATGTCCAGTAGAATGCCTAAAGGTCTATCTTCATAGAACTTCAGACTTCAAGGGTGGTCAACTATTCAGGGGAGAAACATCAGGCTCAAATTTATCACTGAATCAACTCAGGGCGAAAATCACATATTTTATTCGCAGAGCGGATCCTGACAGTACACCCGCAGGTCACGATCCGAGGAAAGTTGCCTCATCCTTAAATTTCTTTAATTGTATGGATTTTGAACATCTTCGTTCATACACTGGCTGGAAGTCTTCCAGAGTGTTCTTTCGCCACTATGCGAAGCAAGTGGAGCAACTAAAGAGATCTGTGGTAGCAGTGGGTTGCGTCGTTAACCCTGCTGTTTAACTCTGCGAGGAACAGTGGTTTTAATTGGGACGATTAATTCCAGGGTGAGTGTGTAGTTACATACTGTGCTACAAACTAAGTGAGGGCATTGAGTTGCCCACGTTGACTGTTCCACTTCCAAAGATGAACCTAGCATAAGTGCAGACATGTGTGCCGAGCGTTTCTAACGCTAATGTAACTGATTAGTAATACAGACTTTTCTGACTTTGATACCTCGGTATGTTAAGAGTGGCACTAATGTTTTTCTTTCAGAGAAACAAGTTTCTGTTTACTATCATACTTATGCTTAAAGTTTTGGTTATCCTCTTCTTATATATATATATATATATATATATATATATATATATATATATATATATATAATTGTTGTTAACCTGTCTGTTTATTGTCTGTCAATAAACTTGTTCTTGAGAACCTTGCGTCTCCTTCACCTGTGTCAATTTATTGATATAATTGAGCATTCATTCTATGTATATTTATCTGGGATAATTCTAATAGATTGTTCCTTTATGCAAGCTAATGTTGCATTGGTTTATGCTTTCCCTTAGCGGGAGGACTCCACCCCATAAGGGGATGGTGGCGGATTTACAGCTTCCTCCTATGCGGATATAAACCTTTGTCCAATACAAGTATTGAGCGGAGAACTGGTCGATATTTCATATTGACGCAGTGGTTCTTTTCAAACTATGCTTTACTTAATATAGGGTGAGACCACTATATTGGCTTGCCTAGTATTCATACATAGGTATATGTACTCTTCGAGACTTTCCCAGAGTCTAGTAGGACTCTTCCCTGTAGGGGGCAGGAAGCTCTAACATGGTTTATGGTTAGTTGAAAAGATGTATAACGGTAACATCTTAGGTCTCTAGGTCTAGTCGACCGGGGAAATACCTCCGGGGAGTACGGCACGTTCTGAGAATCCACAGATACAGTAATGCTCTGGTATACTTCCATCAGGACGACATGGCTTGAGCCCAAAAAACGGATTTTGAGCGAAGCGAAAAATCTATTTTTGGGTGAGATGGCCATGTCGTCCTGATGGACCCGCCCTTCCCTTTCTATGAAAGGGCTGTAGGACCCCTCCCTACATACAGTATCTGTAGCACCTCGTGTATCGCTACAAGGAATACAGATGGCGCCAGAATCGGCGCAATGCACGCTTACGAAACGGGAGAAGAGAGAGCCTTGGGAACGGCTCTCCTTTTTCTTTCTCGTTTTCGTTTTCTTGCCAATTGACCCCTTCGAAGTGTTATCTCTGTTCGGGGTGCAGATTGCCATGTGGCGTGTCAAGAATACGTCCTCTGATATTTCGTGATATCCCTTTCATTAGGGATATTCGCTCCAGGAGTTAGAATTCTGGGTACCTTAAGGTAAATTCTCTGGGAATATTGCCGTAGTTGTAATATACCCTAGGAAGCTACCCTATAGGAACTTCCATCAGGACGACATGGCCATCTCACCCAAAAATAGATTTTTCGCTTCGCTCAAAATCCGTTATATATATATATATATATATATATATATATATATATATATATATATATACATATATATATATATATATATGTGTGTGTGTGTGTGTGTATGTGTGTATGTGAGTACATACAACAACAACAAATGCAGCCTTAGTCATGCCTGGGGTTTGGTCATTTTCATCACCACGCTGACCACTGCCTTTCGGTGATAGTGGGGGACTTAACCCCGGTCGCTTAAAGCAAATCAACCTAGTATGGGGGGGGGGGGGGGGCGGGCTGATTAGTACCGCTTTGCTGACCATGGAAATATGCATACCCTTTCACCACGTTGAGGTATCCCTACTCAGAAAGGGATGTATGTACGTATGTGGATGTGTGTGTGTATATATATATATATATATATATATATATATATATATATATATATATATATATATATATATATATATTACATCAACACAAAATTCCCTAACCGATGAAACGCAAAAAAAAGCAAATATCTAAACTAAATTTTATCCATATAATTTGAATGTTTTCCTATCCTGATTTTTTTTTCTGGAGTCACTCACGGTCTTTCTACCCTATCATTGTCAAAGTTGGCGCAAAACGATGAAAATAGACGAAAAATTGTGGGAAATCTCTCGTGTTCACGCAAACAATGACTTTGATTTTATTCATGTTACGTCTGGAGGGGTTATTTGTCAGGCTTTACGGACGAAGAAAAATCATTTTCACAACCGGGATGTCCCGAGGGAAATACAAGACCCGATTGTTAACAACACGAAGATGTAAATGACCGGATGTAATGGTTGTTATGTAGGGTTATGACAGGGTTCCTTTTGCCATTCACTTCTTTAGATTACAGGCATTTGAATCTGATTTAAGCCTCGAAAATATTCCCTAAATAGATGATCATTTCTAACAGGAAATTGATCGGACTTGAGACAATAAAAACATATAAGCACAAAGTCATGGAGTCTGATTTTCATAAGGAAAGGATGTGATAAGTCATTTACTATTATAGTACAGGTTGTATATAAAAATATCCATTAAACATTCAGTGATTTATAGAAAAGCTTATTTGGACTAGTAAAGGAAACCCATTAAAATCCATACCAAAAATCATATGCCGAGTATTTAAATATATTCAATATAAAACAGAAATTATATGACAAAAATATTAGTAACTATAACAGAGTTCAGTTTAATAATGAATAAAAGACTTTTAAACCTTAGTAACAGCAAACAATAAATAATTTCCAACAAAAAAGTAATTTATTTATATTCATGATTTTCTTATCCTATTGAAGCTATTCTCGTCAACATTTCATTGATTAAAATATTGAGCCACGTGACAAGGTCAGTGATGAAAAGCCTAGAACACTTTGCATTATTCATCGATTCATTCATTCTCTCTCTCTCTCTCTCTCTCTCTCTCTCTCTCTCTCTCTCTCTCTCTCTCTCTCTCTCTCTCTCTCTCTCTCCACACAAACCGAGCTTATGAAAATAAGAGCTATTAGGAATTCTCTCTCTCTCTCTCTCTCTCTCTCTCTCTCTCTCTCTCTCTCTCTCTCCTCTCTCTCTCTCTCTCTCTCTCTCTCTCAAGATGTGAACTTTGAAGAGAATTGGGGCCAGTAGGTGTCTGTAATAACTCCAGTACTTCATACTTTTCTCCTATACTTTGCTTGTAAAATAATCGCTTGATAAATGTGACCCCCCCAAAAATAGCCATCCCTCAAGGTTTTTGTGAAATAAAATTTTTTTATAACTCTTTGATACCTAGGAATTGGCAAATAACACTTCAGCAGCTGAGGAATCTAATAAAGCTTAATGATGGCTGGGGATGAAAAAAATCCCTGAGAAATCTAATATTACACTCCAAGAGCCGGAGAATTTGGTATAACACATGAGTGCGTGGAAAGGGCAGTGTATATTTTCTGTAATGTTATATAAAATTTCAATTCCCAGTGAATTTGAAATAACGTTTCTATAACGTGGGATGTGCAATAGAAGACATCGATAACTGGGAATCTAGCATAAAACTATGGGATTTTATAACAAAGTAGAAAATATATGAATTGCTGAAAAATGTAGCATTATTCATTATAGAAGAGGAATGCAGTTTAAGTCTTTATTTACATTGGAATTTGGTAAAATACACTAAAAGCCGATAAATCGAGTTTAACACTTTAATATCTTGCTGTATACTTTAGTTACAAATGTAGTATAATCCTTCGATATACATGGATTAAGGCACATCACTTCAAATCAGGCGAATTGTTTTCAATAATTTCACGAAATTTCCAGTCTCTTTTCCTCAATTATTTGTACTAAAAATGAAAATGATGGATATATTTAAGTCTTTATAGGAAATTAGTATCCTCAATCAGCCTTATGCTCACACTGGCATAGAATTGATGGTTATGTTTCTTTTAGTTGAGCTTTTTACACGATTGGTAATCTATATATCTTCAGATATAAATATATATATATATATATATATATATATATATATATATATATATATATTATATATACACATATATAAATATATATATATATATATATATATATATATATATATATATATATATATATATATATATACTATCTTCCCTCCCTTCCTCTAAGTTTTTATAGTTTATATAGGATATATTCATTCTAATGTTTTTGCTCTTCTTAAAATATTCAATTTTTCGTGTTTCCTTTCCTCATTGGGCTATTTTTCCTGTTGAGGCACGTGGGCTTATAGAATCCTGCTTTTCCAACTAGGGTTGTAGCTTGGTAAGTAATATATATATATATATATATATATATATATATATATATATATATATATATATATATATATATATATATATAGTTACAAGTGTGCATACAAAAACACACACAAAAATATACACCTACACACATATATATGTATACATGTGTATACATATATATATATATATATATATATATATATGAATATATATATATATATATATATATATATATATATATATATATATATATATATATTACACTACTGAATTACACTACTTAAATTTATATCAGGATGGACGAAATCGAAGTAGCTACTACAAAATGAAGAAATATATATGAAACTATAACAATCAATAATTATCACTAGGTGAATAATTACCATTATAGTGACTATTACTACCAATAATAGTCATTTCGGGCCTCTCGAACCAGTGAAGTGCTTCATTGTGATATAATAAGCATTAATAAGCCAGGTTAGCATCTCAAGGTTATTACTGGTTATGGCAAAATAATGAGAAAATTGTTATAATAAAGTTCTCTCCCCCAAAAAACACGCACATACCCAAGTTGGTGTAAATGTTCCTTTTTTAAGACAATCTTTGACATGGAAATTAATTTTGAAGGCGTAGCCATTAAATAAAGTCCATTGAACCGTGACCTGATTGGTAACCGTCTCTACCTGGTATTTGCCAGATGAGGGTTCGAATCCCGCTCAGACTCGTTAGTGCCTTTAGCATTTGCAACCCTACCATCCTTGTGAGCTAAGGTTTGGGGGTTTGGGGGAGCCTATAGGTCTATCAGCTGAGTCATCAGCAGCCATTGCCTGGCCCTCCCTGGTCCTAGCTTGGATGGAGAGGGGGCTTGGGCACTGATCATAAAATATATATGGTCAGTCTCTAGGGCATTGTCCTGATTGCTAGGGCAATGTCACTGTCCCTTGCCTCTGCCATTCATGAGCGACCTTTAAACCTTTATTGCAATAAAAGCAGTTTTCTATCATTATTACCATCACCTAATTTGCAATACGTATACGGTAAAATACATCTAATAAAAATCTCGTATGGGAACAAAACAGTAAAACAAGCCCTGCAAGACTTCATTACAATAAAACTAGATTCTCTAATTCACTCAAAGGATGACCGATTATCCTTAATTTTCATGGAAATATGTTTTTTTTTTTTTTTTACTCTTTTTGGTGTATGCAATTCAGCCAATTTATTAATTGTTTTTAATAATGAGGTACTAGCTTGTACTCACATATGACGTAATCCTTTTTAAATGATCAATATATATATATATATATATATATATATATATATATATATATATATATATATATATATATATTTATATATAGAATATAAATATATATATATAATATATATATATACACATATATATATTATATATATATATATATATATATTATATATATATATATTATATATATATACACATATATATTATATATATATATATATATATATATATATATATATATTCCCTGGCCATATTGGTTTTGGCTAATTTTTCATGGCCGGATGCCTTTCCTGTCGCCAACCATCCCCATTTACCAGGGACAAGGACACCAAATAACAAATGCAGCTGTTTTTAGTCCACTGTAGGACAAAGGACTCAGACATACATGTTTGGGGTTTGGCCAGTTTTATCACCCCGCTGGCCAACATCGAATTGGTGATAGTGAGAGACATTTGTCCGATCGCTTTCAACAAACCAACCTAATATGGGTAGCCCCGACTAGTTCAACTTTGCTGATAATATCGATACACAAACCCTTTCACCACGATAAGGTATATCTACTCGGAAATATATGTGTGTTTGTGTATGTATGTGTTTATGGGTGTGTGTATTTACATTAAGTAAGAGATGGGTGAGCCCATGGTTTACCTTTGGAAGATGAGCTCCGTGAATGAGGGGTACAACACTCGTCTAAAAGTTGTTAGCCCTGGAGAATCACTCCTGACCTAACACTCACAAAATAACCCAGATATCAAAGTCTCCTGGGATCAAGAATAATGCTTAAGGCTATCAACCTCATCCTTAAAGGCTGACTGAAAATTCAGGAGGCTATATCTTTCCGTTACCACAATATGAAATTACATGAGAGTTTTGTATAATCAAACAGTATAATAATAAATAACAGATTGTAAACAAAACAGACAGAAAATAGAATTTAATAAAAGAACAAGAGTTCATTAATCGAGAAAAGGGAAATCACAATTTGGAAAAGAAGGGAAAATATAAAAATAAACAAAGAACGTCTTATCAACAACAAGATCCCACAATAAAAAAGAAAAATAAAAAGTCAGAAAAAACGAAATCCAGATTCTTCCACAGGTAATACCTACAAAAAAAGCAGTGAAGGACTTACCTGCGTAGTTATTCCTAATTACAGACCACGAAATTACCTATCGAGTGAAAGAGCCAAATTATACATTAGCCTTATTTTTAAAGAATCATTATAACCGCTGCAGTTGAGATAATAACCGTGAAATTAGTTTACAAACCTATGAATCGAAGCTGTGTTGACTTGTTAATCCCTATTTAATTGTGGATTTCTCAAGCATTTTGCTACTTATTTTCCATTTACTGGGTTTTCGTTTTTTTCCTTATTTCTTTTGGTTAACAATTCATTCAGATGTAATTCTAAATACTAAGAAAAATAATAATAATAATAATAGTAATAATAATAATAATAATAATAATAATAATAATAATAATAATAATAATACAGTAATAATAAAACTAATAATAACAACAACAAAACCAATAATAATAATAATAATAATAATAATAAATGATAATAATAATATTAATAATAATAATAATAATAATAATAATAATAATAATAATAAAACTAATAACAACAACAACAATAATAATAATGATAATAATAATAATAATTCTCCATTATCTTCCCTACTTGTTTCATATTTTTATATCTGGTCAGTCCCCTTTAATTGTCCGTACTACTACTACTACTACTACTACTACTACTACTACTACTACTACTACTAATAATAATAATAATAATAATAATAAAAATAATAGGGTTAAAATCCATATGCTTACACGCTTACGGAATGCGTGTTAAAAGTATAGTTTTCAAGAGTACCATGTGAGAAATACGGTCGTAAAATTACGGTATGTAATTATAATTATGTTCTAACCTAAAATTATTCTCACGTAATTGTCATTACATTAGTGAGCTGATAAGTAAAAACATGTCATTATTATAGCATCACGAATAATAAAAGAAGGAATGTATGTGTGTGTAATTCTTTAAAAAGATTCCTAAAACATTGGTTGCCACTATAGGTAAGTTTTAGTAGTTATTACCGTCGTAATTTAATCATAAGTTGATTGATTAGTTAATTCTTGGAGTGGTGTCGTTCTAATAGATCCTAAGGAACAGTGCTCGGAAGCTCTGATTATGCTGAAATATCCAGAGGCAATAATTTATCATCCAATGGCAACATAATTCAATTTTCTTGTCAATGAAAATTGACCAGTGAAAGGGAGACCACTTTATTCTTAATAACATTTCTGTATATCAATATAAACCCTGATCGTTGATTACGTTATAATACAAAAAGCTTAGTAGATCAAACTGATGTCTTGGTAACTGGAATCCCTAAAGGACACGCTTTACCATAATTTCTTTTGGTGTTTTGTAACTTGTTACAGTGGGAGAGTGATACAACTCTGAGATCAAATTTACCAAATTTTTGGTTAGCTCTTGGTCAACCGCTCAACAGTCCAGTATCTGCTACTGCCAAGAACTAGAAAACTCATTCCTAGTCCTTCTGAGAAAACCGAAAGCTGTAGATTCTTGGTCCCACCAACTCCAAAGGGGATAAATACAATATATGGATGAAAATCACCACAGTATCGAGTTGAATTCACTAGTATGAGACAGTGGTCTCATCAAGGGTATCTTGAAATGGAGTTAGCATATAAGTTCCATACTTTTTTAGAGCCTCA
>NC_090730.1:148817807-148830307 GCF_036898095.1 Palaemon carinicauda
TGGCGTTGCATGGCAATGCTTCCTTTCCCTCGGACGATAATGAAAGTTTTGTTAGCAAACCCCGACTGGAACTTGTAGTCCTTTGAATGACTTGTCTCTCTCTCTCTCTCTCTCTCTCTCTCTCTCTCTCTCTCTCTCTCTCTCTCTCCCCTTTCTTTCTTCACGTATATATAATTATTTACATACATAGAGAAAATATATAATGAGACTTTTTGATTTTCCCTAACGATCAAAGCATGGAAATTATGATGGAAAATATCAAATGACATCTAAGTCCAGTAAATCTTAAAAAAGTAACTGGTGCTCCACTAACATTGTAAAATTTACAAGGAAAAAGAATGAAGCATTACACAATGGCTTCATTCAAAAGATTCATCTAAAAAACAACGGATATATAATCTATTCTACAATGTAAACAAAACATTCTTAAGGCCTTATTAGAGTAACTGTTGTAACAGCTAAGTTTTGAGACAATTCTTCATTGTCAACCTTTTATAAAGCAACACAAATCTACTTCAACCTCCTCATAATTGTTTTCTCCACCTTTTGTTTTTCCTTCCCTCTTAAACATTACGTTTCTGAATCATACATCGTCACTACTCTTACTACATTACAGTACAACAGATATCGATTTAGTTTATTTGACATTCTTTTGCCTAAGTTTCTTGTGACTCTAACACTTCTCTGTAATTCTTCCTCCTCTCTGCAGTAACTACCAGATGATCTGCATATAACAATTCCCAAAGATTTTGAATTACCTCAGTATACTGTGTATCCTATATCTAATACAAATGCTGGGACATTTTAGCTGATAAGATGACAAATAAGACTTGAAAGGTTGAAAGAACTTTTAGCCTCTGGGGAACTTCCGGCCAGTAACATGTTTCGTTACTGATTTGTCGATTAGTTTTGAGGACTCTAATTAAGATCATTGTAAATAATGGATATCCTTTAGATATGACTGCTGAAAACTAGTGCTTGAATGCATTCAAGTACTTTCACCAAGAAATATTTCTTTAATTCAAGAACTACTTTAAAGATTTTTTCTTCATTTATTTATACATATATACATATATAGTATATATGTATATAATATATATGCAATATATAATATCATAGCTTATCAAATATACATACTTAGATAATAAATTTTATTTATAGCTGCCATTTCTTATTTTACGATTATGAAAAAACATAAGGATGAACACAGCGCAATTAACTACATAAAGAATTTTGATTCCGAAACTGAAATACCTAATTATAGTTTAGGAAAATTGTGCTTTTAGTAAGTGAAACTTTTATGTTTGTTAATTTTAGCTTCAATCGTTTCAAATTCCTTTAATCAAAATACCTTCATATAACCTTTCATCCCTTTTCAATGACTCCATTTGCTAGCATAACTGTTATTTCCCTAAATCCCACTTCCTTTCTCACTGACATCTTTTTGTCCATTAGCATCCAATACCATCGCAGTTGCTGCAACGGTCAAAATCAACCCCTTCCTAACAAAGAGATCAACTCTATGGAACCCGCTGGAAAAATTGAGTGCATAAGTTCCCCCAAGAGGACCGTTCGTAATGTAATATCTAATTATGCCTTTTTTGTGCTATTAAGATGTTATAAAATGCTCCTCGTCGAGGATATGCTGTTTAAATAAGCTCTTTCAAAAGCCATTAATACCAGCATGATTACACCCTTGTTTTTATTAGCAATAATAGTGGGTGAGTAACATAGAAACACGATTTTTTTTTCAACAAAATTATATATCACGCACGAAGCCGTCGGTCTTTGTCTCTCAAAGAAATGATTTGAGAATCATTATCGAGGTACATTTTCTAGTTTGCTGCTCTGTAAAGCCACTGAAATCGATGAAAAGTACTTGCTTAATCTTTATGCATCTTTAACCCTTATTGCAGTAGAAAGTATCCCTACGAATGCGTTACCTCCAAAGAATGCCAGAAGCCTTCTGTGACCTTTGACCTGTGGACCATGCGTATAGCACTGGGCAGTCCGAAGATACAGCAAACAACAGAGGTTCGGTTTGACCTCTACGGATCTCATTGAAGTCACATAAACAACGAAGTGAATGTGAGCGAGATTGATCACATGTCTAAAGCCAGAAAGCGAGCAAACGGCTATACGAGGACTTAGAATCAATCAATGATTCGATTATTTTTGACAACTCTTCACCAATCATATTGGCATTTGCTGGAATGTGATGCCTCAATGTTGTTGCTGAATGAATCATACATTAATCAAGGAAGTTTACTTCGTATATGAATAGTGTTCATTAAGACTATTTCTATAACAAATTTAGTATTAAAGGTTTAAAGGTAGCTCATGAATGGCAGTGGCAAGGGACTGTGACATTACCCTTTCAAGCAGGACAATGCCCTAGAGACTGACCATATATACATATGATCAGCGCCCAAGACCCCTCTCCACCCAAGCTAGGACCAAGGAAGGCCAGAAAATGGCTGCTGATGAGACTCAATAGACAGACCTATAGGCTCCCCCAAACCCCCACCCTTAGCGCAAAAAGGATGGTGAGATTGCAGCGACCAAAGGAACTAACGAGTTTGAACGGGACTCGAACCCCAGTCTGGCATTCACCAGTCAGGGACGTTACCACATTGGCCACCCCAATCCTTAATATCATGCAAATGCGCAGATCATTTCCGAGCAAACCAAAAGTGTCATCAAATTTCTGTGAAAACGTCCAATGAATACTATTTTACAACCAAAGCACACGAATGATAGCAATGAATATAAGACACAACGATATCAAACTTCATTCCAGATTCCTCAATCACACATTTAAGAAATTCAGGTTGTGAAGGAAGCTGGATTTCATTCTATACTAAAAAAGATCAGTATTAATTGCCAATAACAACTAATGTACAAAATGCATTCTAGACTTTTTTATTCTTCGGGAAGATAAAAAAAACAAGAGAACATGAATCTAGTGGATGTCGACTTGTTCTTTGCATTCATCCCACTCATAAGATGATAAAGATAACAATAATGATAATAATCCATTAACAATATTAGAAACCATCTTACTTATGAATACAAGATTTCAAATATTCAGAAGAATAGGGTTTTCTTCAACCTCTGAATATTTCCTAGTGAACTCCTCAACTACCATAAATAATTTTCAAGATGAGTATAGCATTGCATGAACAGATTAATGCATCTAGGGGAAAATCCATTTTTCTTGGACCGTTTAAGATGCCACTGAACCCACGCACAAAAGAAGCAATGAAAAATTAGTTCGTGAACACCTGAAGCGATTATGTTCAAGCCATATGAAGTACACAATCATCCGATCAAACAAACTCACGCACACGCACACACACGTCTCCTCTATATAATAGAGAAGGTGTCTGGCTATATATAAATATATAAACATATATATGTTTCTTTATGGTCAATGGTCAATGGCATTGCCAGACGTATAACTATTTGGTCACTCCCCATCCCATGAGTAAGTGGAGAGGAAGTAGTCATACCCAGGTGAGAGGAAAGGGGGATGGGATGAGAATGGTTGAATATGTGTGTACATGTACGTGTGATTAACACCACACACACACACACACACACACACATATATATATATATATATATATATATATATATATATATATATATAGTGTGTGTGTGTGTGTGTGTGTGTGCGGCCGCGTGCAATATTCCCTATTGAATATATAAATATCTATCAATCATACCTTACAGCCTATCTATAAGTTTTATATATCTTGATAGAAACCATGTCAGATAACGAAGAAAATCCTTCAAACATGAGTGACAATATAATCAAAATATAAATAAAAGTGACAATACAGAGAAAAAGAGTAACAACTGGTCTTAAAAACTTGCTAACAAAAAGCAGAACTTAGAGAATAATATAAGAGATGAATTGTTGACGTTAATCTTACTTAAACCACAGAACAATGATCTATAGGTAAAAGTAAAGTTAAAAGATAAGGTAGAAAGGTTAATCGAAAGATAAGGATCTCATCTGACTGGGAGAAAACGAGATAAGCCGATTTGCATGAACATTTCAAGACTTTCTTGAGTAAAGACCAAAGATAATTATGGAAATTTCGTCTGCAATTGCTTTCTTAAGGAATGATTCGTAGCCAGATTTCAATTGGGCATCTTGGGTTTTCTTTTCTCGAATTGATACAAATAAAGCAAAAATAATCAACCCTTTTTTGGAGGCTCTTTTGAGAGATCATACACAAGCATTCGATTCAGAGAAAAGAAATAATTATACTCGAAACAAAATCAATGATATGTCAGAAGTTTTTACTACTAGCTATTTTAGCTATTTTAATTGTTATTTTGCAGTCACTAAAAGGAGAGGAAAAAAATAAATTAATTGCTAAGATGAAGTAATGGAGAACAGAGATTCCAGAAAATATGGTAACCTAATTGATTTTAGATATATTAATAATCGAATATTAAGGTTCCTTGATTATAATACTCATGATTAACGTTCGAAATTGAAATGCTACTGAGTTCCTTTAACAGCAATTTCCCTTCCAGCCCTGTACTACTGTGCACTTGAATCTCTACATGAACAGTATCGTTTCAGGGTGCAGTATAAAAAAAAGTTGATAACTCCTTTCAGTAGAAAATCTGCAACTGCATACGGAGAACTTATTACTGGTGGAATTTCACATTTTAATGCAAGAACTCTTAAAAGAATGAAAGGAAAGTGAGGTGCTATATAAGTGCTGTTTAAAGCACTATGGTCTTCCACTGTCTTGGGTTAGAGTTCTCTTGTTTGAGGGTACACTCGGCCACACTATTCTATCTTATTACGCTTCCTCTTATTTTGTTAAAGTTATTATAGTTTATTGAGGGTATATCTATTTTAATATTACTGTTCTTAAATATTTAATTTTTCCTTGTTTCCTTTCCTCACTGGGCTATTTTCACTGATGGAGCCCCTAGGCTTATAGCATCCATCTTTTCCAACTAGGGTTGTAGCTCACCAATTAATAATAATAATAATAATAATAATAATAATAATAATAATAATAATAATAAAAATACTGTTCTCTTTCCGACCTTCTCTAGTTTTCACTTTTCATCTAAATACAAATCTATCGGGTAAAAATTTGTTTGAGTTTATAACTACGACTAATAAAACTATTTCATCCTGATAATAACTTTCCATACTTGGGCAACATCTATTTGGGTTCATATATAAGACTAAAACTATTTTATTTCATAATATTAATAACTTAAAAACTATTTCGACCTAGTTCTCACCACCTAATACCATCAAGACTCCCTTCACAACAAAATCATCAAGGTGTGAGATGAAGATCCAAATAATTAGGAGTGAATATCTATTAGGTTGAAGAGTTTTAGTGTTATTTATGTCTCGGAGGAGATACAGAAGTAAAATTAAATCGAGTAAACTGATTCTGCACAAGAATTTTTTGGAAAGAGGAGAAATAAATCAGCCAATCAGAGCCGTAAGAATATCTTATCGGGTTAAAATCACCATTCAAATATCAGGTTTTCCATTTATCCTTTCAATTACGTAACTCTTCACATTAAAGATATCAGCAAAATAACTATTTGAACTCATGTGAAATATAAAAAGCATTAAGTAAATGATAAATATTTACTGAGCAGAAGTTCATCACTGAAACAAAGACTACCAAAGCACAGAAACTCCATTTCTTAAAGGGAACATATAAGATGCTAGAGATACCAGAAAATGACTTGGAAACCGCCACAATGAATGCAATGATAACAATAGGCAGCAAGTACAAATATCTGAAGCTGAAAACTTCAGAGTATACGTTTAAAAGGGCACTTTGTCATTCTTAAGGTGTCAGTGAGTACTTAGCGTGACGTGCCTTGTGTACATGCACATCAATTACATTCCATTACGCTTCTTCTCAGGGGCCCTCCTAAGGCCCACTGAGGCCCGAGTGCCACTCCTAATTCCCACTGAGGCATGAGTGTCCCTCCTAATGCCCATTGAGGCTTGAGTGCCCCTCTTAATTTCCATTGAGGCCTGAGTGCCCCTCTTAATTCCCAGTGAGGTCTAAGTTCCCATGGAGGCCTGAATACCCCTCTTGATTCCCAATGAGGCCTGAGTGCCCTTCTTAATTTCCAGTGAGACCTGAGTGTCCCTCTTAATTCCCAGGGAGGCCTGAGAACCCCTCTTAATTCCCATTGAGGCCTAAATGCCCCTCTTGATTCCCACTGTGGCCTGAGTGCCCCTCTTAATTCCCACTGAGGCCTGAGAGCCACTCTTAATTCTCAGTGAGGCCTGAGTGCCCCTCTTAATTCCCAGTGAGGCCTGAGTGTCCCTCCTAATTCCCACTGAGGCCTGAGTGCCCCTCTTAATTCCCAGTGAGGCCTGAGTGCCAATCCTAATTCCCACTGAGGCCTGAAAACCCCTCTCAATTTCCATTGAGGCCTGAAAACCACTCTTAATTTACATTGAGGCCTGAAAACCCCTCTCAGTTTCCATTGAGGCCTGGGTGCCCTTCTTAATTCCCATTGAGGCCTGAGTGCACCTCTTAATTCTCATTGAGGCCTGAGAGCCCCTCTTAATTCCCACTGAGGCCTGAGTGTCCCTCCTAATTCCCACTGAGGCCTGAAAACACCTCTTAATTTCCATTGAGGCCTGAAAACCCCTCTTAATTTCAATTGAGGCCTGGGTGCACCTCTTTATTCCCATTGAGACCTGAGTGCACCTCTTAATTCCCATTGAGACCTGAGTGCACCTCTCAATTCCCATTGAGGCCTGAGTGCCCCTCTTAATTCTCATTAAGGCCTGAGTGCACCTCTTAATTCCCATTGAGACCTGAGTGCACCTCTTAATTCTCATGAAGGCCTGAGTGCACCTCTTAATTCCCATTGAGACCTGAGTGCACATCTTAATTCCCATTGAGACCTGAGTGCACCTCTTAATTCTCATTGAGGCCTGAGAGCCCCTCTTAATTCCCACTGAGGCCTGAGTGTCCCTCCTAATTCCCACTGAGGCCTGAAAACCCCTCTTAATTTCCATTGAGGCCTGAAAACCCCTCTTAATTTCCATTGAAGCCTGAAAACCCCTCTTAATTTCCATTGAGGCCTGAAAACCCCTCTTAATTTCAATTGAGGCCTGGGTGCACCTCTTAATTCTCATTAAGGCCTGAGTGCACCTCTTAATTCCCATTGAGGCCTGCGTGCCACTCCTAATTCCCATTAAGGCCTGAGTGCCCCTCTTAATTCCATTTGAGACCTGAGTGCCCCTCTTGATTCCCATTGAGCCCTTAGTGCCACTCCTAATTCCCATGGAGGCCTGAGTGCCCCTCCTAATTCCCACTGAGGCCTGAGTGCCCCTCCTAATTCCCATTTAGGCCTGAGTGCCCCTCCTAATTCCCACTGAGGTCTGAGTGACCCTCCTAATTCCCACTGAGGCATGAGTGCTACTCCTAATTCCCACTGAGGTCTGAGTGCCACTCCTATTTCCCACTGAGGCCGGAGTGCTCCTCCTAACTCCCAATGATGTCTGAGTGCCCATACCAATTCCCACTGAGGCCTGAGTGCCCCTCCTAATTTCCAATGATGTCTGAGTGCCCCTACTAATTTCTACTGAGGCCAGAGTGCCCCTCCTAATTCCCAATGATGTCTGAGTGCCCATACCAATTCCCACTGAGGCCTGAGTGCCCCTCCTAATTTCCAATGATGTCCTAGGGCCCCTACTAATTTCTACTGAGGCCAGAGTGCCCCTCCTAATTCCCAATGATGTCTGAGTGCCCATACCAATTCCCACTGAGGCCTGAGTGCCCCTCCTAATTTCCAATGATGTCTGAGTGCCCCTACTAATTTCCACTGATACCTGAGTGCTCCTCCTAATTTCTACTGAGACCTGGGTGCCCCTCCTAATTCCAACTGTGGCCTGAGGCCCTCTCCTAATTCCTACTGAGGTCTGAATGCCCCTCCTAATTCCAACTGCGGCCTGAGTGCTCTTCCTAATTCCCATTGAGGCCTGAGTGCCCCTCTTAATTCCCACTTAGGTCTGAGGGCCTTTCCTAATTCCCACTGAAGTCTGAATGCCCCTCCTAATTCCCACTCAGGCCTGAGTACCCCTCCTAATTCCCAGTAAGACCTGAGTGTCCCTCTTACATCCCACTGAGTCCTAAGTGTCCCTCTTAATACCCACTGAAGCCTGAGTGCCCCTCCTAATTCCCACTAACACCTGAGTGTCCCTCTTACATCCCGCTGAGTCCTACTGTGTCTCTCTTAATACCCACTGAAGCCTGAGTGCCCCTCCTAATTCCCACTAACACCTGAGTGTCCCTCTTACATCCCACTGAGTCCTAAGTGTCTCTCTTAATACCCACTGAAGCCTGAGTGCTCCTCCTAATTCCCACTAAGACCTGAGTGTCCCTCTTACATCCCACTGAGTCCTAAGTGTCTCTCTTAATACCCACTGAAGCCTGAGTGCCCCTCCTAATTCCCACTAAGACCTGAGTGTCCCTCTTATATCCCACTGAGTTCTAAGTGTCTCTCTTAATACCCACTGAAGCCTGAGTGCCCCTCCTAATTCCCACTAAGACCTGAGTGTCCCTCTTACATCCCACTGAGTCCTATTGTGTCTCTCTTAATACCCACTGAAGCCTGAGTGCCCCTCCTAATTCCCACTAAGACCCGAGTGTCCCTCTTACATCCCACTGAGACCTAAGTGTCCCTCTTAATACCCTATGAAGCCTGAGGGCCCCTCCTAATTCCCACTAAGACCTGAGTGTCCCTCTTACATCCCACTGAGTCCTAAGTGTCTCTCTTAATACCCACTGAAGCCTGAGTGCTCCTCCTAATTCCCACTAAGACCTGAGTGTCCCTCTTACATCCCGCTGAGTCCTAAGTGTCTCTCTTAATACCCACTGAAGCCTGAGTGCCCCTCCTAATTCCCACTAACACCTGAGTGTCCCTCTTACATCCCGCTGAGTCCTACTGTGTCTCTCTTAATACCCACTGAAGCCTGAGTTCCCCTCCTAATTCCCACTAACACCTGAGTGTCCCTCTTACATCCCACTGAGTCCTAAGTGTCTCTCTTAATACCCACTGAAGCCTGAGTGCCCCTCCTAATTCCCACTAAGACCTGAGTGTCCCTCTTACATCCCACTGAGTCCTATTGTGTCTCTCTTAATACCCACTGAAGCCTGAGTGCCCCTCCTAATTCCCACTAAGACCTGAGTGCCCCTCTTACATCCCACTGAGTCCTAAGTGTCTCTCTTAATACCCACTGAAGCCTGAGTGCCCCTCCTAATTCCCACTAAGACCTGAGTGTCCCTCTTACATCCCACTGAGTCCTATTGTGTCTCTCTTAATACCCACTGAAGCCTGAGTGCCCCTCCTAATTCCCACTAAGACCTGAGTGTCCCTCTTACATCCCACTGAGTCCTAAGTGTCTCTCTTAATACCCACTGAAGCCTGAGTGCCCCTCCTAATTCCCACTAAGACCTGAGTGTCCCTCTTACATCCCACTGAGTCCTATTGTGTCTCTCTTAATACCCACTGAAGCCTGAGTGCCCCTCCTAATTCCCACTAAGACCTGAGTGTCCCTCTTACATCCCACTGAGTCCTAAGTGTCTCTCTTAATACCCACTGAAGCCTGAGTGCTCCTCCTAATTCCCACTAAGACCTGAGTGTCCCTCTTACATCCCACTGAGTCCTAAGTGTCCCTCTTAATACCCACTGAAGCCTGAGTGTCCTCCTAATTCCCACTAAGACCTGAGTGTCCCTCTTACATCCCACTGAGTCCTAAGTGTCCCTCTTAATACCCACTGAAGCCTGAGTGCTCCTCTTAATTCCCACTAAGACCTGAGTGTCCCTCTTACATCCCACTGAGTCCTAAGTGTCTCTCTTAATACCCACTGAAGCCTGAGTGCTCCTCCTAATTCCCACTAAGACCTGAGTGTCCCTCTTACATCCCACTGAGTCCTAAGTGTCCCTCTTAATACCCACTGAAGCCTGAGTGCCCCTCCTAATTCCCACTAAGACCCGAGTGTCCCTCTTACATCCCACTGAGTCCTAAGTGTCCCTCTTAATACCCACTGAAGCCTGAGTGCTCCTCCTAATTCCCACTAAGACCTGAGTGTCCCTCTTACATCCCACTGAGTCATAAGTGTCCCTCTTAATACCCACTGAAGCCTGAGTGCCCCTCCTAATTCCCACTAAGACCCGAGTGTCCCTCTTACATCCCACTGAGACCTAAGTGTCCCTCTTAATACCCTATGAAGCCTGAGGGCCCCTCCTAATTCCCACTAAGACCTGAGTGTCCCTCTTACATCCCACTGAGTCCTAAGTGTCCCTCTTAATACCCACTGAAGCCTGAGTGCCCCTCCTAATTCCCACTGAGGCCTGACAAACTTCTAAGTACGCTTATGTAAACAGAAGAAGAAGAAGAAGAAGAAGAAGGGTCGTGTCCTCTCTCCCTAATTTCCTTACCCGTGGACGGAGGAAGAAGCACGCATCACCCCTGCAAGCACCGCCTCCAACAAAACCCGCCAAATCACAAGGATGATTCTTGAGACAATCATGACGGAGGAGGAGTGGAACATCTCTGATGATAAATAGTCCTCAGACGCTATTTCTCTTTGAGGAAGGTCGGCGTTCAAAATACTGTATAATTACAATAGGGTTCATTCGAAAACGTTTGAAAGGGTAATTGCTGTATCACTTCATCATCTGTTCATGCTTAAATGATTCCAGTTTATCAACATACCCATGAAACTGTTACTTCTCTTGTAGTTTATTTATTTCCTTGTTCCCTTTTCTCACTGAGCTATTTTCTCCCGTTGAACCACTTGGGCTTATCCTGCTTTTAAAACTAGGGTTGTAGCTTAGCTAGTAATAATAATAATGATATTGGAGTCAAGCTAGCAATAACAATAATAATAACAGAATTAAAGAGTTATCTTGAACAGTGAACAACGTTCCATAATCCGTATATACTGTAAAGTCTAACTGCAGACCACGAAAAGATTCCAAATTATCGAGGTCTCATCAATGAGGAAAATCTAATGACGGATTTCTTCCCGATTAGGACAAAACCACATGTTTCTTTTTCCTCCCTTTCCTTCTCCATTACCTTTCCTTCTCCTTTACCTTTCCTTCCCCGCACACAGACACACACACACACACACCCGAAACCTCTAGCAGCACAGCCAACGCCAACCCCACCACCAGTATCCCCATCTAATCACCAAAACTGACATGCAAATCACTACGTAATTCCACGGCCAAGCACAGAGCGCAGACGCCCGCTGCGAATCTCCTGCAAATTCCTGGAGGCCTTGGCGAGCACGGCCGGACGGCGGCCACCTTCGGCAGGAAGGTCGTCACAATACTGAAAAAAGTCCGCATGAGGCTTAAGATCCCCAGTTCTAGAAAGGAGACAGAGCCAACCCTGTGTTTACTGCGGACCAAATCGATTCTTGTTTAACCCTCACCTCTCACTCTCACTCTCTCTTCCTCTCCCCTTCACCCCCCGGGCTTCTATTCCCTACCCCTCGCCTCTGCCCATTCCCTCACTCTCCCCTTACCCATCAATGCTTTCTCATAATCACCCCCTTCCTCTCTCTCTTCCCCTTCCCTCCCTCCCTATTCGTTCCTTTCTTCGTCTTCCTCTGCCGCGTAAAATGATAGAATGTTGATCCTCTGATAAAACATTAGGTTGTTGAAGAGCGAAGGTAACGAGACGATGATAATGCTGATGATTGTATCGTGTGTTCTCATTAAAGGAAGTATTTTAACTATTTCTGAGACTATCATCAGAATACACTTGAAGAGTAGTATTGTGAAATCGATGAATTGATTTGAATTTTCTAAGATTATACAAGACAATTTTGTTAGAGCTAAACTGATATTTTAATTATGAAAATGAAGTGTAGAGAATGAGTAATGAATGAAGACATCTCTTAATGAATGGATGAATCCAAGTGAAAAATTAATGGGGTATTGGGGATTATGGTGTCTATAATTAGCAAATAGGGAAAAATAAATAGGTAAATCAACTGTAATTGGGCAGGAGGAAAGTTTAACAAAATCTTTTGTGTCATTATAACAAAGAAGGATGCTGAAGAAGAAAGACCAAAACAATTAAAAGAAAAATAAAAGAACATAAAATAAAAAGTAAAATAAAAAAATAAATAAAACTAATTAACAAACGGGCAAAACAAAAATAAGTTTGAAAGAGGATATAGAAAAAATATTGAAACGTTGGAAGATTGAAAATTCCGATTAGTTGAATCTTTCCGTACTTCAAAGGTAACCAATGACGTGGAGATGTCGTAAATAAATCCACGCTAACATAATCAACGGTATCAAATAAAAATTTAAATGTAAATTATGGTTTCCTAACTACCATAACACCATAGAAACTAGCGTAAAATAACAAATTGCATAAAGAGTCAGCTCTAGCATAAACAAACAGCAAACGAACTGTAATACAAATAACGACGTAAACTGGATTG
>NC_090730.1:148840307-148847807 GCF_036898095.1 Palaemon carinicauda
AAACATAAAAGCTTTCATTGCCACTCGTTGATAATATAGATACACTGGTATCCGGGTGACAGGTGTAATGAATCAGATATAGGCTAAATTCTGACCCCAATCTATTGTAAGAGCAGTAGTGTAGGGAAAGATTCCGTAGAACAGACCAACTAGAAAGAGTGGGTGGCAGAGCAATTGGAAATAGATTACTTTAAAGAAAAAATCCAAGGTTAAAAGACCATTTTGAACAACAACAACAACAACTACTACTACTAGTACTACTACTACTACTACTACTACTACTACTAGTCTGGGAAATGTGGTAGATATCAGTGCATATGAGGTATATGATGAAAATCCCAGGAGAGCAAATTGAAAATTCTAATAATTTGAAACATTTTATACAAAATGATCACTATAAGTATTTTGAAGATGACTGCCAAATAAAAAGTTGAAAAAAATATTAAAGCTTAAAATAAATAATATACGGTAGTTTTAAAGAAACTGTGAATTACAATATCTATATTTTCTAAATTAACCTCTCAATGGATATAAAATTATAAAACCTAATGACTCTATCGTGCAGCTAATCAGTGGTGTTATAATCACTATTATTCTCGCGATATTTGTCAGTCATTTAAGTAGCCATTTGGGACGACCTCCTGAAAATTGGGGGTCACGAACCGTAGCCTAGTTTAAAAATTCTTTGTTCGAACGCAAGCAATTTGTCAAGCACAACATCAACACTTTTATTCTCTTCTTCTTTCATTCTCGCTGCAGTTAACAAGGAAAAAAATCTATACATAGACTTGCACAGTTAGAATCAAAAGAACGCCGACACTCGGGGGAAATCTTTCGTCAGATGTCTCTATTGTTCCCATGACAAAACAGACGAGGTGTTGCTCTTCTTACTACTTCTACGAAATGGGCGGAGCCTTCTCCAACCTTAGCGAACCAAAGACAGGAAAGGACTGTCTATGTTAGCAAAAGCATACAAAAGTTACAAATCGAGTTGCCATATTGAAATTCTTTATTATCATTTGACGTCTCAACTATCCACTGCAAATACAAAACACACACACACACACTATATATATATATATATATATATATATATATATATATATATATATATATACTGTATATATATATATATATATATATATATATATATATATATATATATATATATACTGTATATATATATATATATATATATATATATATATATATATATATATACACACACACAATTACTATTTCTTCGTAGGAGGGGCCAAGTGGGCACTCAGCAGGGAAGGGTCGGGGGGGGGGGGGGTTTCCTCTTCACCACCCCTTGCCCCAGCCAGTCCGACACTGAGGAAATAAGGAAGTCATTTCTGATTTAGGGGGTATGGAGAGAAGTTAAATGAGTATTTTTGATACAGCTTGTAAGATATTGTAGCATTGCCTAAATATTATCTGATAACCGTTAGTGTTCTAACAAATATTTTTGACCGTATCATTATTGGTTGATATGTAAAAGATAGCAGAAGTAGAATAAATTAGTTATTGTTGTTGGAAGTTTGATAAGTAACGAAATTTATGTATCACCACTGCATAATAGAAAATCACTGATGGATACAAAATATACTGATGACTTCATAACACCTTGAATACAATAAGAATTTATTACTTCGTATCGAAAATAAGTGGAGGTAAATGAGGACGCTATTTCATTCTGGCAAAGACTATCAGAAATTTGTTTTATTGACAAATCATATAAAAATACAAGCTTTTTAGTCTCAGAACGACGTAATTTTCCGAAATTTTGTCATGAAACTATGATATACCTATTTTCCCAAAATGCATTCTCCTTTAAATTGTCGGAAAATAGATTTGCAGGTGGCATAAGCACAAAATTATTCCCTATGCTAATACCGTGACTCCAACTTACCAATAATTATATAATTGCTAGTAGCTTCATCTTGAGAAATTACATTGCCTGGAAATCAAACTGACTTCTTATCGATTTAATGCACAACGTTCTCTCAGTCTTGATTCAAATAAGCTTAACTCTGTATGATAAAGTCCCTATTTACAGTAATTAAGTGCTCGAATTAGCACAGCTATGTGGTGTTGGATGTGGGCTCTGGACCGGGTGAATTACTCAAGGCATATGGGCGCTTAACGAGCGGAAAACGCATCACTATCCGTGAAGCTCTAGTTCGGAGTGTTCAAACAAAGCCATCCATAGCAGCTCCTCCGCCTATCAAGATAGTAGTTGAACCATTATTTCTACAGCTGATGTAGTAAGCGGGAAAGGGAAACCCCAAATATTAGAATATCTCGAAAATATATGTTTGATTGTCCTTTTAATCACTAAATCACACAGCTGAGGAGCGATACCCTTGGATTCCTAGATATTTTCTCTCATTCTTCAGATTTTATTTTCTGAGTTTCTTCCTCTATCCCCTGACATGTCTTGTTAGGTATTTATTCTTTAACATTTTTGTTCCCCTATTTCATTCGTTATCATTTGTGGTCCTTTCTTTCATTCTTTAATCATATATTTACCAACATTCTCATTATTTTCAAAATGAATGGCCTTCCCCTCCGGTGCTCGTCTTAAACCGTCAATATTAGTTCCTAGCTTCTCACTATCCCTCCAGAAAAGAAATCTCTCCCAAGCGGCAGCATGAAACACCTTCCAACCTAGAAATATTTGATATTTGCGTGAAGCCAAGACAAGATGTTCATGCCCTATCAGAGATAGGGCATTTGGAGCACTGTATTACATTTCCCTTACTCTTCGATATTACAATCTCCATAAAAAAAAAAAATGCATTGTAAAGCATGCTTCCATGAATAAGTGGTGTCACTCAGATTCTTTTATACAATTTATGTTTCATTCCTTTATCACTATTCCAGTTAACGGAAATATCTTGGTTAAAAAAAAAGGGGGGGGGGAATCTTTCTACAGAGCACTTGAGGTATAAGGAGGACTACAAAATATAATGATCTAATTATATCAAGCCAGAAAAAACCCAGACATGAAATGACGTGTCTGAGGCCTTTTTCTTACAGTACTCTAGAAGCAGATACATTAGTTGTTATGTGTGTAGTATATTGAGATCTAAATTCAGGAGAGTAGCACCATCTGCATATGCAAAGAGCTTGCTTTCTAGGCCAACCGCATTAAAAAAAAAAATAGATAAAATGACAGTGACGGGAATTGGGCGGTAATCAGCAGGCTAGAGCTACCTCAAACACATTCTCCAATTCTACAACAGGCCTAATATATATATATATATATATATATATATATATATATATATATATATATATATATATATATATATATATATATTATATATATATATACATATATAGAATGTATATATATATATATATATATATATATATGTATTTGAGTATGTGTAATGCCAATTTTCGTGCCAGTTTCTCGGACCAGGGTTCGATTCCCTGGCCGACCAGAAGCTATTATCTCTGAGTTGATTCCCCCTTGGTTCTCTGATCCCAAGGTATAGAAAGAATCCAGATGTTAAGGGAGTATAATATATGGCTTATATAAATATGAAAAACACGTCTAAATGTGCAAAATTTATCATTTTATAAATATATATATATATATATATATATATATATATATATATATATATATATATATATATATATATGTGTGTGTGTGTGTGTGTGTATGTGTGTGTGTGTGTGTGTGTAGAAATCAGAAAAGCTAACACGTGATGAGCATAAAATAATCAAGTATTATAGCCACGGAAGAAAAAATGAAAACACAAACTCAGTTCTCCTTTCGTGACTATAATATATACTTATACATACATATATATATATATATATATATATATATATATATATATATATATATATACATATATATATATATATATATATATATATATATATATATATATATAAACATATATATAGATAGATAGATATATATTTATATATATTCATATATATATATATATATATATATATATATATATATATATATATATATATATATATATATATATAAAATTTGATAACTTTAAGAAAATAGCAGACAACTTAAGAGCTAAGAAATCAGTGGTCTTTATAAAAAACGAAGGAAAAGTAGCATTTGGGTCTACACCTCCATAAGCATCAACATCCATGAGGAGTGTCTTAATTCCATAGGACTTAAATGCTAAACAAGTTAGTTTTGCCTCAGAAAAACAGGTATGAGGAAGATCTAGTTTCTCAATACTCTACTTACTGTCTGTTATGGTCAGCTATATGGAAACGTAATTATACAATATCCCCTTTAATGTTCTATTCCCCCATTAATTGATTTATCATAGAAATTAGTGAAATAGTAACAGGTAAGAAAATAATACCCAGCAAACACACACACATATATAAACACGTGTTTGCGCGTGTGAAGGTACCCTGTTTCTACTTTTCCCGTAAGCTAACTTTCGTTTTGACGTCCCGATTGCGTATCAATCTTTTATGGGTCCTGATGAAGGGCAACAAACTCTTTCCTCAGAGTATTTGTTCGACCAGTTCCTCTCCTCCTGCCGTTTCGCTTCTTGGTCGAATTTCTTTTAACGAATATTTTGAAGGCGTTTCATGACAACGGAACCCAAGTGAACCATTGATCTCTTTGTAATTAAAATATCCTCTTTATAACGACCGTAAGAGGTCTCGTGTCTCAAATTACCTCTCCTGATGATGATGATTTAGATTGATCCGCCTATATACAAGGCAGACCACGGGCCATTGCGTTGGCAGCCCGTAAGGGGAACGGAGCGTTGGTTGTATCTTTTCAAAGCTGTTTCTTGTGTTGGATGACATGAACACTGACGACAGACAGATGATGATGAAGCTGACACAAAATGACGACCGAAGCTGGAGCCCGAAGTTCAAATCCGGGGCGCCGTAAACCAAAAATCTCCTATCCCAAACCCGTTCCTCCGTCGGTCCTAGATAATCATTTTTCTTATAAGAGCGTGCTAACAGGAAGACGTCCAATTAAAATGTCTCTCCTTAGAATTTCTTCATTTTAGAGGGAAAGAAATCACTTCAGATTGAAGAATTTAAGCTTTCTCTGATCCTTCAATATTCTCTACTTCTGTGCAGTTTCCGCCTTATTCTGCGCAATCTTTATTTTTGGATCCTCAACATTATGGACTTTACTGTCTCATCTCAAATCCGCAAAATCGTAAAGTGATCAAAAAATAATAATTAGTCCTCCTTTTCTGATTCTTTATTTCTTCTCTCCCGTTCTCCTTCCTGTATCCCTCTTCTTCCTGTATTTTAAGTCTGAATCTTTTCAAATAAATCCATTATAAGTCTAGAAGATTCTTGTTTAGCTTTTCATAACTGCCTTCCTGATTCCACTTGTCGTTGATTCCTCTTTGACGATGTATTTTGGTTTCCTTCCAAAATCGCAGACTCAATAATTCTCTTAACTTTCGCCAAAGCATTTTGTGCATCACCCAAAATCTTGTTTTCTTTTTGTCGGTGACAAAATCTTGCAAATTTGGGTTGATCAATAAAACGATTAAAACAATCTTTTTACCTTTTCTAACATTCCTGCTCAAGACGAATGACAATTTGAAGCCGATTTGGAAATGCACCGGCATTCCATATTTCTCCCGACAGAGAGCTCTGACAGGAAAGCATTCAACTTTCCTATTGATGACGAAAGACAAATTGGAGTCGAACAACGATTTGGGAGAATTTTGAAGACTATTCCGGATGGGAGCCTGTTAGGAATTTCCAAAAGGAAGACGTCCAATTGAAGTGCCTCTCCTTAGAAGTCCTTCCTTTATTAGAGAGAAAAAAAAATTACTTCAGATTGAAGAATTCTCGATCTTTCTCTGGTCCTTCAATATTCTCTACTTCTGTGCAGTTTCCGCCTTATTCTGCACAGTCTTTATTTTTGGATCTTCAACATTAGGGACTTTACTTTTTCCTTTCAAATTCGCCCTATCGTAAACTGATAAAAAAAATAATAACTAGTTCTCCTTTCCGGATTCTTTATTTCTTCTCTCTCGTTCTCCTTCCTGTCTCCTTCTTCTTCTTTGTATTTTCTGTCCTAATCCTTTCAAATAAATCAGTTATTAGTCTTTAATATTCTTGTTTTGCTTTTAATGACTGCCTTCCTGATTCCACTTATCGTTGATCCCTTTATGACGAGGTATTTTGGTTTTCTTTCAAAGTCGCACACTTAACAATTCTCTTAACTTTCACCAAAGCATTTTCTGCAAAACCCAAATCTTGTTTCCTTTTTAATAGCCTCATGGTGAGTCGGTGATAAAAGCTTGCAAATTTGGGTTGGTCAATAAAACAGTCTCAACGATCTTTTTACGTTTTCTAACATTTCTGTCTGAGACGATTGATAATTTTAAGGCAATTTGAGAATGCACTTGTATTCCATATTTCTCCTAACAGAGAGACTAAGTATCTTTTGGAGCTCTGACAGGAAAGCATTCAACTTTCCTATTGATGACGAAAGACAAATTGGAGTCAAATTGGAGAGGAGTTTTGAAGAATTTCTGAAGACTTTTTGAAGCCTGTTAGCGATCTCCAAAAGGTCTTCATGTTTTTTTAAAAATAAGCTAGATACAGGAACTATATATTGTTTGGTCAGCGGGGCTCTCCCCTCCCCGCTGGCCGGGTGGGGCTCCCCCCTTCCCACTGGCAGGGGGGATCTCCCCCCTTCCTGCTAGCCGGGCGGGGCTCCCCCCCTTCCCGCTGGCCGGGCTGGGCTCCCCCCCTCCCGCTGGCCGGGCGGGGCTCCCCCCCTTCCGCTGGCCGGGCGGGGCTCCCCCCTTCCCGCTGGCCGGGCGGGGCTCCCCCCCTTCCCGCCGGCTGGGCGGGGCTCCCACCCTTCCCGCTGGCCGGGCAGGGCTCCCCCCTTCCCGCCGGCCGGGCGGGGCTCCCCCTTCCCGCTGGCACGGCGGGGCTCCCCCCTTCCCGCTGGCACGGCGGGGCTCCCCCCTTCCCGCTGGCCGGGCGGGGCTCCCCCCTTCCCGCTGGCAGGGCGGGGCTCCCCCCTCCCCGCTGGCAGGGCGGGGCTCCCCCCTTCCCGCTGGCAGGGCGGGGCTCCCCCCTTCCCTCTGGCAGGGCGGGGCTCCCCCCTTCCCGCTGGCAGGGCAGGGCTCCCCCCTTCCCGCTGGCCGGGCGGGGCTCCCCCCTTCCCGCTGGCAGGGCGGGGCTCCCCCCTTCCTGCTGGCCGGGCGGGCCTCCCCTTCCCGCTGGCAGGGTGGGGCTCCACCCCTTCCCGCTGGCCGGGCGGGGCTCCCCCCCTCCCGCTAGCAGGGCGGGGCTCCCCCTTCCCGCTGACAGGGCGGGGCTCCCCCTTGCCGCTGGCAGGACAGGGTTATGCCCTTCCCGCTGGCAGGGTGGGGCTCCTCCCTTCCCGCTGGCCGGGCGGGGCTCCTCCCTTACTGCTGGCAGGGCGGGGCTCCCCCTTTCCCGCTGACAGGGCGGGGCTCCCCCCTTCCCGCTGACAGGGCGGGGCTC
>NC_090730.1:148852807-148862807 GCF_036898095.1 Palaemon carinicauda
TCTGTTTTATCTATTGAAATCCTTGGTGTCTTGTTCCTTAAAAATAGCGTGACTTTATTCTTTTTTTTTTTTCTGTCGTTTCACAAATCGCACTAAAAAGACGTAGCGCAACAGATTACCGGTAACTAGATAATATCAGCTTAGTTAGAAATGAAATTTATCGTTTTAACACTGAAATGAATAACGCGGAGTCAAGCTGCCAACTAATCATAAAGAGTTCATCTGTAACATAACTGGTATGGAATGAACATCTTGGGCCCCCAATCTTCTTGCTCTCACTATTCTCTCCCTCTCACCCCTTCTCTCTCTCTCTCTCTCTCTCTCTCTCTCTCTCTCTCTCTCTCTCTCTCTCTCTCTCTCTCTCTCTCTCTCCCCATAATAAATGCTAAATGATAGCGTCGAGTTTATATCCCCCACTTACATAAGGCTCAATTTCAAAATAAATATAATCTTGAGAAACATTACAAGTTTCATTCTCTAGAAACATGATGTTCGTGAAGTGAGTCTTTATCTCCCTAAGAGTTGGAATTGTTGAAAGACAAACAGGCAAGAATGGAAGTAATAATGTGGTTTCTGAATGGTTACATGATTTCGGTAGGTTTGGATAAATGGATAAATTCCAGGAATTTAGAAGGTAAGAACTAATTACTTTTAATAAATCCAAAGAAATATCTTGCAATTCCAAATTATAAAAGGGCTCAGTGCCTGGGCCAATACTCACCTCGACAGAACTCTCTAAAAATTTGCGTTTAGGTCCAATTATTATTATTATTATTATTATTAGTAGTAGTAGTATTAGTATTAGTAGTATTAGCAGTAGTAGTAGTAGTAGTAGTAGTAGTAGTAGTAGTAGCTCCGCCAAGAAGGTCATGTTTTCACCTCTGTCTATTTGTTTGTCACCAATCTAACTCGAAAAGTTACGGGCGAATTTTGACCTACGTACTGCAAATAAATTAAAAACGATGTATTCAGGCCGAATCTCTCTCTCTCTCTCTCTCTCTCTCTCTCTCTCTCTCTCTCTCTCTCTCTCTCTCTCTCTCTCTGAATGTCATTTAGACGGTATAACTCATGTATGGTTTTTTTTATTATTATTTTACATCGAACCATGTCTGAAAGTACTTTTTTCTTTCATCGGTGACTTGAACAAGACTAATGTCGAAATAATCTAATGTAGCTGTTAACGGAAGGAATTGTTTAGCTGCGATACTTCAATAATTTCTACATGATTTTGCGATTTCATAATATATATATATATATATATATATATATATATATATATATATATATATATATATATATATATATATATTTACATATATAAATATATATATATATATACATATATATATATATATATATACATATATATATATATATATATATATATATATATATATATATATATATATATATATATATATATATATATATATATATATATATATATATATATATATATATATTTATATATATATATATATGTTTACATATATAAATATATATATATATATGTATATATATTTACATATATATATATATATGTATATATATATATATATATATATATATATATATATATATATATATATATATATATATTTTTCGAGAAGGTTACAAATACTTCTTAATATAGAATTCGCTCTGCCTTTAACTTATGACCGGAAGAAATAAGGATAGGCCTTTGACTGTTTAGACCAGCCTAACAATTATTCCCATTTCTATCGATCATAGGGTATTGTAACTTATTTGAAAAACTTTTTTAATACTTTGAAAAAAAAAATATCGATTAACCTTCCATTACATCAAACAGTCTACCAGCTATGTTAACCTATCCATTGAATAAAAAATTTAAAAAAGGAAAATTTTCTTGCGATTTATTAGCTTGATATCGTTACCGAAGAAACCCTTCTTTGAAACAAACTTTTGTATATAACAAAACTTTATTTACATTCTCATTATTAAAGGTTTAAAATCTACTCATAAATGGCGGAGGCAAGGGACAGTGACATTACCCTATCAAGCAGGCCAATGCCCTAGAGACTGACCATATATACATATGATCAGCGCGCAAGCCTCCTCTCCATCCAAGCTAGGACCAAGGAGGGCCAGGCAATGGCTGCTAATGACTCAACAGATAGAAATATAGGCTTCCCCAAAACCCCATCCTTAGATCACAAGGATGGTGATGTTGCAGCGTCCAAAGGAACTAACGAGTTTGAGTTGGACTCGAACCCCAGTCTGGCGTTCACCAGTCAAGGACGTTAACACATCTGCCACCACATTGAAGTAAACCTATCGATTTGCCGATTATTTCAATATGGTCTTAATTCTCTTTTCCTAAATGATTTGACAGTTTCAGAATAGTTCTGAAATTGGCCTCGTCCCTGAAAGGAGAGATTTGATTTTCAATAGACATACTAATTTTTCTTGTTCTGAATTATAACAGAAAGTTTCCAAGTTCCTTTGAAGCAGCCAATAAGAAGTTTCTGACAATGTAGTTGCTTGACATAAATATATTATTATTATTATTATTATTATTATTATTTGCTAAACTACAACCAACCCTAGTTGTTAAAGCAGGGTGCTATAATACCATGGGCTCCAACAGGGAAAATAGCCCAGTGAGGAAAGGAAAAAGGAAAAATAAAATATTCTAAAAACAGTAATAATAAAATAAATATCCCCTATATAAACTAGAAAAACTTTAACGAAACAAGATTAAGAGAAATTAGATAGTGTAGTGTGCTTGAGTGTACCCTCAAGCAAGAGAACTCTAACCCAAGACAGTGGAAGACCAAGGTAAAGCGGCTATGGCACTACATAGTTAATACTACCGACGTTGGCACACCAAACTAGCTCTATTATCAAAAAATAAATTACCAAGACAAGCAAGCGCGTAATGAGCCATTAAAATAAGACTTATTTTCAAATGTTTAACCATAAGAACCCCTAATCACTGATAGATTGATTAATTGATTGATTAAGGCACTACAGACCATTTTAAGATACAGCTAATACCGGTATCCCCCCCCCCCCAATATTTGTTCTTCTCGGGTCTGATTTGCCAAAATAAAGAAACAAATAAATAAATTACGGAAATCCGGTAAAACCGGGATGAGTGGCATCCCTGAATCATTGACTTAGGAAGTAATTATTGATAAAGTAAGAAATTAATATGTGTATATATATATATATATATATATATATATATATATATATATATATATATATATATATATATATATATGCTTAATGGATTACTTTAACCAATATTGAACCAAGAAACAACTTTACTAACATGCATACATTTACTAAGGAAATGATGATAAGGCTTACTTTACAACTGATTTACACTCTTTAACACCCTTATTAACAAGCAGAAATTCGCAAGACAAAAATGTGACCCTTTTCTTTTTCATTATTCGATTTGTCTATGTTGATTACACCGATTATAAGAACAATAATTCACACCATAGTTATGCACATTCTACATATAACTATTATTCTTTAATTAATTTGGATCTGTACGGAATAAATGATATTCTCCATTCAAGGAAATTCATTTGGCAGCGCTGCTCTGAACTCATCCCACCAACCTTAACTATGATGATGATTGTTACCTTGGTCACTGGTACAGGGACATGATCTACTATCTATGTGTTCTGATGAAGAAAGTGGATACTAAACACTTTTATAAGTAAACTCAGATTGCTTCCTATAGCATATGAAAAATTCACACCATTTTCTGATAAAACAATTCATTCCTAATAAGGAAACGATCGTTGAACAATTTACCAACTACCAATTTTCTAGCCTCTACCTTCCTACCACTCTTTTTTGACTCACGTGGTCTGAAGCAATTGACTATATTAGTTAGGACAAGGTACTTCTGATGCCATCTATTGGCGGTAAAGTAAACCTCGTTACGGTATATGGGAGGGAGCTAGTAAGAGTCTGCGTAATTATGCCATTCGGAATGTAACAATGGTGTTATTCTACCTAGTTTTCACTATTAATACATGCCATACCAAGAAACATATTAATTATCTTTTGGTTTGATATAATAGTAATTGAAAATTAGATTAAATAACTGCGTCATTACTTTAATGTTCCACAGATTTCAGTAAATCTGGCATATCTGGCGGACCACCCTCAACCCCCCATATATAATTGAACTAACGATTGTTTGCTGAGGAAATATTTCTGTTACATTTATTGGGAAATTTGTAATTTCCCAAGAATTAAGTTGTGACCAGACAACAAGGAACACCAAGTTCACGTGCCTCTGTTTTATAGTAATTTTTGCCCAAATAGCAACAGAAATGAAGTCATTAAATTTATAATTAGTGGATGATGGTACTCTACTGCTAAGGCCATCTATTGCCCATGAAAATAAACAATGTGTAGAGCTCTTTAATCCTTGCATTTTGGAGCCTTCCATTACGTCATTTTGGTTTTAAAAATAACCCAAAATAGCCTACTTAATTGGATCTCAATATAATTTATACTTGCCACACATGTTCCTACATAAGTATCAATCTGTCATCCTTTTCTAATTGGACAGAATCATTCACGTAAATGGAAAAAGGGACGTGTGCTGCTATCTTTTGACAAGAAGTAGAAACACTCGGATTCTATTCAAATTTAGAGAAATGTGTGATTACTAAAACATACTTTCATGATAGTTTTTTCAATAAATGCATAAAAAATCATAATTCCAATAATACTATTTTTCTTCTGATTTTAGGCTCTAAGTTATGATGATTAAATGTAAAATATAGATATGTATTAAAAATATAAAGAGAAGATCCCAATATTCTAAAAGCAGAGTTGGAACTCAGCCATAGAATTAAAAAACCTAAATTTAATAAAAATATATTCATGTCAGCAGCAAATACGTTGTTAGCTAATCATACGCCCAATTATAGATATCAATCCGGTATAAAGTTTACCTTGTTACATGTACCAGGGGCGTAGGATCGTTTTTTTTTTTTTCGGGTCAGGACTAAAGTTTGAAAAGTAAATGTAGAAATTAACACTAATGAGGAATATTTCATCAATTTAAGATTTGTAGATGACTTAGTTCTGTTCAGTGAATCATGGAAGGAATGACAAAAGATGATAGAAGATTCGTATAGAAAAATCAGAAATGTAGGATTGAAAATGAATGTGAGCAAAACTAAGATAATATTCAATTGAATTTCCTCGTCCATAACACTTACTTATTGTTTGTACATTTTCATTGAACATTATCTTAGTTTTACTCATATTTATTTTCAGTCCTACATTTCTGCTTTCTCTATTCAAATCTTCTTTTGTAATTTCTCCCATGACTCACTAAACACAGATATGTCATCTGCAAATCTTAGGTTGTTAAGGTATTTCCCATCAATATTAATATTAATTCCTACATTTTCCCAGTCTAAATTCTTTAAAACTACTTCTTGACATACTGTGAATAATTTAGGAGATGGAGTCTCCCTGTCTAACTCCGTTCTCAATCGGAATTATCTCACTATTTTTATGTAGTTTTAGAATTGCTGTAATTCCAGCAGAGATATCTTCAAGTGTTCTTACATATGATTTTTCTATTCCTTGTTTATGAAGGGCTTTCACTACAGCTGATGTTTTGACAGAATCAAATGCTTTCTCGTAGTCTATAAATGCCATTCATAGTGGTTTGACATTCTCTGTTGATTTTTCTATTAGTTGGTTAATTACATGGATAATCAGTTGTTGAATACCCATTTCTAAAGCCTGCCTGCTCTCTTGATTGATTTAAGTCTAGCTGTCTTCCTATTCGCCTTATTATGATCTCTTTAAACATTTTATAAATATGGAGAGTACAGTTATTGGCCGGTAATTTCTCAGGGTTTTTGTATCTCTCTCTTTGTGAACTAGTACAATAATAAAGTTTTTCCAAGCTGTAGGTATAGAGCATACATACGATGGTATATATATATATATATATATATATATATATATATATATATATATATATATATATGTGTGTGTGTGTGTGTGTGTGTGTGTATAATATATACATACATACATATATATATATATATATATATATATATATATATATATATATATATATTAACATATACAATTATAACGTGTATATATAATGTTTATATAATTAAGTACATATATAACTATACTCATTCTCATGAAGATGAGTTACTAAACTTATGTAATTCAATATATTTGAATCTTTTTTTGAGTTACTATATTTACGCATTTTAGTATCTTTTAATCCTTTCTGAAGTAGAATACAGAAAAGTAAATTTCCGGCAAAAATGGGGGGGGGGGGTTATAGACCTCCAGGCTCCCTACTCCTACACCCCTGTCATACAGTCATGAAAGGGAGGGGGAGGAAGGGTTGAAATGCGTGCGTGTCTGTGCATATCTTTCTTTCTAATATTTAGCCGTCATTTTTGACGGGTCGCGTACATAAAGGTCTCTTTCACACTCCATTATTTTGTTTCTACTTTTACATCGGTGCCAAATTCTATTTAATTAGGGGGTTATAAGTTTTAACATATGAACTGCTTTGCCTCTGACAATTCGAAATCGGAAAATGTAACCCCAGGTAAAGTTGAAACCACAACCTTGTATATGAAAGGTCAGGAATTATTCAAATTCTTCCTTTCTGAATAGAAATATCACGTGGTATTAAAGATACCCGCAACAGTCGACTAACAACTAGATACCAAATTCATTGTTTAGGTGAACAGAAGATTGTAGGGTTTTGAATTAAGGGAATATGTCTATTCACTCCTAATCGTCCGGTCCAAGATTCGAACACAGGTTACTCAGATTGTCAATTGAGTGTGTTACCAACAAAACCACGAGAGAGAGAGAGAGAGAGAGAGAGAGAGAGAGAGAGAGAGAGAGAGAGAGAGAGAGAGAGAGAGAGAGAGAGAGAGAGAAAACAAACTAAGAAACAACAAAAATGTAAAGATTATAATAAAGAGGAGGAATGCCATAAAGGGGGATATATGTTTAAGGAAAAGGAGAAGTTAAGAGGGAGAAATGATGCTATAAAGACGAGATGGAAGATGAAGAAACTAGAGATGAAAAAGAAAAAGGGGGGATAACAAAGAGAATGATAACAAAGAAAATGAAGGATGAAAAGAATGTATAAACCAAGGTCTAAATATTTACATATCTAGACCTTGGTATAAACTAACGAGGAGGAAAAAGCGAAGATTATAAAGAGAGGAAGACGAGGTGAGGAAAAACTTACACGAGAGAATATAGGAATAAGAGAACTAAAAGAGAAAAAAACTGGGGGGAAAAAGTAGATATAAAAATAAGGTAGAAAAAGTTTCGCGTGACCAACAAACGGCGAGAAATTTGTTCCGTCTATCAGGGTTCATTATAGTGGATCGTTTCTTGTTAACTCGAGAAGTTTTCATGACTAAGGAGGAAATTTTCGAGGTATGGATAAAAATGAGAAGATAACTGCTAACGAAAAGAATGTAGGAAATAGGGAGGAGACAGAGGTATGGACAACACTGAAAACGCCTTATGGGTAAGTAAAACGGATGGAATTTTTGTCTAGTATTATAAAAAGGGATGATACTAGAAGATCAATATCATGAGCTGATGGCAATACATACAAGCAATTTTTAATAAAAAATAAAGGGAGACATTTAAAGTATTCAGGCTATTGGCTTTTACCTATTCGAATTATTATCATATATATATATATATATATATATATATATATATATATATATATATATATATATATATATGTATATATATATGTATATATACATATATATATATATATATATATATATATATATATATATTAAATATATATATATATATATATATATATATATATATATATATATATATATATATATATATATATATATATATGTGTATATATATATGTATATATATACATATATATATGTGTAAAAATCACAGGAAAACGTGATGCTCGTCTGCATATATATATATATATATATATATATATATATATATATATATATATATATATATATATATATATATACCACGAATGATACAGCTTGAATTCTAACAAGAAAAAATATCTATAAAATATATTTGAGTAAAAAAGAAAAAAAATTCTTCACGATTCAGTATCAGGGGATGACTCCATGCCATTAATACCAGAAAGCAATATCCGACCAGAACGCAACTCTTGTTTACTGTCAATTCCAGCTGGGGCGGATGAAAAGGCTCGACAAACTCTTATCAAAAAGAGTAGAAAAGTCCACCTGATTAAATTCCACTGCTTTGTTTGGGTGCGTGACGAGCTTGTTTCTTCCTCTTTCTTCGACTCAAAAGGAAAATTAAACCTTGACGGCCACAGCACACAGCCAGGTTTACGTGTCTTCCCCTTTTGCACGTTGTAATGATCGACTTGGTGTAAGGTACATTGAAAACGGAATACTCGAAATTGTTGTTAATTCAGTCACAAATAATGCCGAGAAAAAAAAAAAAAAAAAAAAAAAAAAAAAAACCAGTACATGCAGGGAAGGCGGACACAGGTGTACATGGAAGCAACTAAAAATTGTAAGATTGCTTAATTCTTATATAGGAACAATAAAAAAAACATAAAGCATGGCTAAGATATTAAATGGATTTACTAACTTTAATAGAAAATAATATTGTAAGATAGGATAAAGCTCTAATGATAGTAAAAGGGGTCTGTAAGTAAGGAAAACTCTGACAAGATTACTTTGCTATAGAAATGATCCCCCCCCCCCAAAAAAAAAACCTAGTTAGCAAAACTTTTTTAAGCAATTCAAAATTGAATAAATTAATGTAGCTTAGACGCTGTATATAAATTAACGGAAAATATAACAAGTTATTACATCACTCACAACCCTTAAAGATATTGTAATAAAATGTATTACACAATATTTACGCCATTAATTAAGGAATGAATAACTTTGAAGGGTATATAACAAAATATGACTTTCTTTTCATTCCCCATTTATAGCATTTACGCAAAAAGTAAATTATGAATATTAAACGCTTACCTTAAACCATGAAAATATAACATTAAAAGCTTCAATAATAATAATAATAATAATAATAATAATAATAATAATAATAATAATCTCAAAAGCATCATTATTTTCATTATCAGTATCCTCAATACTATTATCATTATTATCAATATCATCATTATCATTACTATTATCAGTATCGTCATTACTGTTTACTCGTATACTACCATTTTCCAGTTATTCAGCGCTTACCTTGAAATTAAATGTCCTCGTTGTGATATCTTTTAAATATATTAAATGATATATAAATGGATGAATGACAAATATTCATCATGTATGAAAGAAAACCACCAGAATATCTTAATAAATCTAAATAATAAAGCTAAGACCTAACAAAAACACATTAGGGTATAAGCTTACGAAAGTTGAATATTTAAAATAAAAAACCCGTAAAGATTAAGAATGGCCCAAAATTTTATGGAAGACTTATGACCCGGTACATAAAACTGACGGCATGCAACACTCAATCAATATCTATTCGCAACATATTTGAAACTAGGGAACCTTCCTGTCAAGAGATTCTAAAGTCGCCGCAAAGCTTTCGGGCGAAATAAGCCCCGCCCCTTGATGACACCATAGCTAATCATGTCGTCTCCCAACATTAGCAGCTGTCAAAATATATTCCCTTACAAATTTCAAACTATACTAACTTGAAATCCATTTAAGGGGATGTGTTGTGAGTGACAGTGGGAGACAACATGATTGACTATGACGTCATAAAGGGGTGTGGCTTATTTCGCCCGGAATCTTTGCGGTGACTTTACTGAAATTGAAGTCACAAGGAAGAGGAAGATCTCTAAACTTATGTCTGTTAGCTTGAATTTGAATGTAAAATTTCTGAGAAAAAAAAAGATGAAAACATACACAAGTATTCTTGCAGATATTTTGTGTAAAGTTCAGCTAGTTTTACTATTATGAAATCTCCTCCATCCATTATT
>NC_090730.1:148870307-148875307 GCF_036898095.1 Palaemon carinicauda
TTGTTTACATATATATGTATATATACATTATATATACATATATATATATATATATATATATATATATATATATATATATATATATATATATATATATATATACATATATAGATAGATAGATAGATAAATATATATATATATATACACATGTATATATATGTATTTTTGTTTACATATATATGTATATATACATCATATATATATATATATATATATATATATATATATATATATATATATATATATATATGTATATATATATAAATTTAAATATGTGAACTAACTGATTAGTTATTCTTGCAATAATCCGCTATGAAAGCAATCCATTTCAGTTGACTGCCATCTAGATACCAAATTCATAGCTCAAGGAAGTATAGGCACTAGGGGGTTTCAACCATCCGCATAATGTTCTACTCAGATCGGAAATAAAACCTTATTTAGTGTTCTAATTATTGGATTTCTTCATGATTTAATGGCAGATTTTTCCTTTACAACATTAAAATTACAGTTATCTCTCTCTTCGTTACTGAGCTATGTCCACTTGAATCCTCATGTAATCTACGTCTTCATTTATGCCTTATTTTTATTTTCTTGTATCCGTCCTATTTCCATATCTACTGGTTTTCTGGCTACCTATTCCTCACCAACCTCATTACATCTTATGATATCTCAGTATTTCAGATCTTAGTCTATCTATTTACCAGTCGTTTGAGGACCCCATTTTCACCACGTTCCAAAGACCTCTAACCATAAACTTTAGCATTCTGTAATCAGGCTTCTAAAAGAAAAAAATTCGGTATGTTTTGAAAGTCAATATTTCTACGGCATGGTATAGGCCTAATAAAAACATTAATTTTCTGACAGAAGGCCCAAGCAATTTCTTTCCATTTTATCGAGGCTCCTATTGCTCTTTATCTTAATACCCTCTAAATACACCATTCAACTACTTGCCGTCTCAAATGTACCAGATACATGCTAGCTCTTCTTAAGCTGTGCGCCTTCCACCATGACATGGGCGTTTTTCCTTATTTGTTCATCATATACAATTTAGACATAAAAATTATATCACTTCATTTATATTTAGCAATCCTGGGAAACTCCTGTGATCGCTCTACTTACTACATCCGACCCATACACCACACACGTTTTTTTACATAGCACCCATAAGGTCACTTTCCTAACTGTACTATTTACTTTGCATACTTTGTTTCGCTATTTATTAGATGTACGTAAATGTGTGGAGAGAGAGAGAGAGAGAGAGAGAGAGAGAGAGAGAGAGAGAGAGAGAGAGAGAGAGAGAGAGAGAGAGATTGTTGTAAGTTACAACAGTAAGAGTGTATTTAGGACTATCTTTTGAACGGTTGAAATAGCTTTACAATGGAAATTTTACAAGAATCAAGCTTATTTCCTACCAGTAAGCGTTACCAGCATTTTCTGTCCTAATTTGCCTATCACATCTTGACGTATTCCACAAAAAGGGTCAAAATCCTCAACTATGACAGGAATGAACAATTACGTATTTATAATTTGGACGATTTACTCACGACAAATTGCCGCCACTTAGAGCTTCAGAGCTACAAAAGATACGCAAAACGACTGCATGTAACAATCGCTCACCCACAATATAAAAAAATAGAAGTAACTATAGTCAATTCTTTTTAATGAGGCAGATTTGCCCCGACTAGCAAGGGTGCCCTTTTAGCTCGGAAAAGTTTCTTAACAGCTGAGTGGTTAAAAGTATTTTTGTCCGACCAATCAGCTATTAGGAAACTTTTCCGAGCTAAAAGGGCACCCCTGCGAGTCGGTCCAATTCTGCCTCACTAAAAAGAATTGACTACAATACATCTGATGATGCCACAGAACAGATCAATGCGAAGAAAACCAAAACACAGAAGCGAAACGACAAACAAATCCGGACATCTTCCATCATTGTCAATGAACTCTTTGATCACGTTTCCCACCTTTTCAGTTAATATCCACCGGACTCGACGCTTTCTTTTATGATAATTCATACATTTCTTTTCCTTTAACATGACACGCCAGGCAAGTACCCTCTCCCCTTGCAACGCCATTTCATCTAGTCGATAAATCAATCACCTTAGATGCGAGTTCATAAATATTCTTTGTGTAAAGTTATGTTTCACTCATGAAAATTTAATTTTCCTCTTTGATTTATGGTCTTTTTATAACTATTTTCTCGTGAATAATTTCCGATATCCGTATTCAAAATAGGGTCACAGGCTGCTGTTTTATCATCATAACCCACGAGATTATTCACTGTAATTCATGCAACATTGAGTACTACCTTCGTCATGAATAACAGAAGAATCTCATCGTGACTCGGAATATTTTTTTTAACGATCGATCCTTATATGTTTAATATCATTCACGAGGCACAAACACAAAATTCAAAGGCATTTTTATCATGAAATAAAAACTGGATCTTTACAATAAAACTTGATTTCTTTCTGTTTAGTAAACAGAAAGAAATCAAGGGCTTCATACATTTGAAATGTGTGTGACCTCATTCTCTCAGATGGTTGTACCTCGCCAAGTTCGAATTTGGTTCACTTACGCTACATTTCATGGAGAATTTAGTGCCATATATATGAATATATATATACATATATATAACATATATACACACACACACACACACACACACATATATATATATATATATATATATATATATATATATATATATATATATATATATATATATGTATATATATTACAGTTCTCAAAGGTTGATGTATTTTTTTTTCCATCGTACACCTTTGAAGCTTAGTCTTCCGGTATATCGCCAAGTCCTTCTGGGGAGATATCATATACAGCATATATATATATATATATATATATATATATATATATATATATATATATATATATATATATATATATATATACAGTATGTAATGCATAGATTGCTATGGTCCAGAAGAAGTGGGCTGCATAATTGCAAGAGGCCGTGCCTGACCGGAAGGGCCAGGCTATCTACAAAAACAATAACAATTACTTGCTGATATACTGGAAAACAGCTCTTCTGGTGGTATCCCTTTCATGGGTGTATAAATCTTACGATCTGCCAACACAAGAGCCCGTGTCTTGCATAAAGCATGGCGTTCTAAAACGAACGAACGGGTTTATGAAATATATCAATCTTGCAGAGCTGTTATATATGGCATTAAACTCTCTTTAAAAAATAGCGTAAGTGCTCCAATTTCAAATGGGCGAGGTGCAACCATTTGGGAGAAGGTAATCACAGAATTATGATGTAATTGCTATTCATAAATAAATAGTGTCATATGATTCTCATTATACCCTAAAATTTAGATTATTTTTATAAAATGGAATCAACCCATTTGTGAAATATTGTTAACATATGGGGAAGGTACAGCGCATTTAGTTTCACAAACAGTGAAATGAATGGAAGTTATTAACGTAAAGATAACAATGGATAGAGACAATCATATTCTATTCTCATCAAAATTATTTTCATTTACAAAAATGTTACAATAAAAGAAAAGTAAAAATGGGAAAAAAAGATCAATATAACGAATATACTTCATTCTGAAATAGGAAAAAAAATAAGAGGGAGAGAAACAAAATAATAAAATGAAGAAAACAGCAAGAACAGATCCTTCAAAAGAAGAAGGGGAAGGAGGAAGACAATAACATCAACAAAGAAAGAGAAGAGAAAGAAAAAAATGAAAGCCAATAATAACAGATACTCCAAAAGGGAGAGAGGGGAACGAGAAACACAACCTGAACATTGTAACGTAAAAAGGGAAGCCTTCGTGAGCAATACGCCCTAAAAGTTCATCCATAAAAACGAGATTAACAACCTTATGGCTACGCATTCATGTCTTAGTACCTTCAAGTTACTCCCGAAAGACGGTGACGCAAATACGTGGAGGAAAGTAATTACTTGCCCACTTACCGTCTAGCGTATCATAATTTACTTAATAACACACTTATTAGGTCATTTTATACCCAGGTTGATAAGTAATTAAGAGGAGGAAAGTAAACTCGGGATTATTTATAACCGCTGTTTTATATTGCCCTTAATAATCCTCAGGAATTAAATCAAACCATTTTTCGAAATTGTATTATTACTATTAATATTACTAGCCAAGCTACAACCCTAGTTGGAAAAGTAGGATGCTGGAAGACCAAGGGCTCCAACAGGGAAAAATGGCTCAGTAAAGAAAGGAAATAAGGGAATAAATAAACTATGTGAAAAAAATAAAAAATGAAAACAAAATATTTCAAGGACACTCCAAAATCAAACCACTGTTCTCTAGTCTTGGATAGTGCTATAGCCTCTGTACCATGGTCTTTCACTGTCTGAGATTAGAGTTCTCTTGTTTGAGAGTACACTCGGGCAACCTTATTTTTCTTCCTCTTGTTTTGTTAAAGTTTTTATAGTTTATATAGGAGATATTTAGTTTAATGTCGTTACTGTTCTTAAAATATTTTATTTTTCCTTGTTTCCTTCCCTGTTGGAGCCCCTGGGCTTGTAGTACCCTGCTTTTCCAACAAGGTTTGTGGCTTGGTAAGTAAGTAAGTAAGTAAGTAATAATAATAATAATAATAATAATAATAATAATAATAATACAATATTAAAACAATAAAATAGACAGATATTTCCCTAATCTGTGTCTGTCAGTTTGTATTTTATGCTTCATTTGTACTGGAACTGTATGAATATGGGGAAACCGTCCAGTTGCAGTATGAAGGAAACTTCGAGAAGTTCTATAGCAAGATGGAAGAAAGGAAGTAGGAACGGAGCCATAGTAGAAGTGAATATACCTTCCAATAATGTTTACAGGTACATTAAAGTACATTAATAGCGTAACCCTTACACACAGATTTCTCTTTTCAAAATTTATACATAGACCTATATGAACTTTTTGAGGAGAGGTGGGCTATGCAAAAATGGAAAATGATTTAGATTTTATCATGATTTTCGATTTATTTGTCTTTGCCTCAGCGGA
>NC_090730.1:148880307-148890307 GCF_036898095.1 Palaemon carinicauda
ATTCCAAAGAGTAGATTGTTCACGTGTGAAAGAGAAATATAGATATGGGTCAAGCTAAGTGAATTAAGATAAAAAATAAAATATGATAAAAAAAAAAAACCTGCAGCATTTTCTCCTTTGGATTTGAATATTTTACACAACTTCGCCCACCTCTGCAGCATTTCATTCGCATGGACTATAATATCAAAAGATAAAAAAATATGTATTTCATGTCTGTTACTCCACGGAATTATTCTTTGTCATAATAGACTTTCATAAAGCTTTTGAAATTAATGGTATGATTCTACTCCTTTCCTTTCATCCATAGGCTTATTGTATACAAGACATGAACTAATTTCTTTACCATTTATAATCCCTTTCCGTGTTGACTTATACATTAAAAAAGACCATGTTTAAAATTACCTTTAGGTACAAATAAAATCCTTCCAGTACAGCAACTGCTATATTATACTTTCCCTCAAATCCATTAACCGAAGAGGAGGAAAAGACGAAGCTTAATTTGCTTAAAATAGTGTGCATGCCATAACATCTGCCATTGACTGGGGGTAGTTCCCCAACCCCCCAAAAACTGTCACACATATCATAACTGTCAAAATTCTGGCGAGCCGCTGTGTACTATATTTTACATCATAATCTGTTTTATACATCAATATCAATGCTCACCAGAAGCTTGTTTAAGCATCTTACATGCACTACACCTTTTTCGTATATCTTGCACACATTTTCTTACAATTCCTTGACTTTAAGATTATCTTTCTAATACCTGCCTGTTTTCCTCTCCTCCACCCTTCTTAATACATCTGTAATGTACACTCTTCATACTGTATACCTAGCAAAACATCTCTACCCATTCCTGTTCACCCTTTCCCATTTGTTTATATTTTCAACATTTGTATGAATCTCCATATTTTCTAACCATTTTTTCTCCTAATGATACATAAATTAAGGAAAAAGTCCTTGTCCCCAACTTCCATTTTTTTTTCATTCTTACTCAACATTCACACTTCTCTCTACGATGTCTGCAGTCGTCTTCAACACAATTTCCTTAGACCATTCAAGTATTATTCTTACTTTCTGTACACGTTTGCCTCCTTGTTTCACATATTTATTGAATATCATCTACCATCCCTCTCATACCGTCATCATACGTCATGTTCTTTATGAATCCGCTGTCTATTTTTCACTATCCTGATTCCCGAGTGCCTTTATAAGTTACTTCAAGTTTTAATTTTAAACCATCACACTAGTTTTACACTTGTTTCTCTTCACTGTCACCACAGGAAGCTGTAAACATCATTTATTCCATATTTGACTCAAGACTAATTTTCTAAAACACCAACTTTGCATTTTCATCTAATTCCCTTTCTTTGTCTTCTTTCATCAATCCATTCACAAAATTCTGAGATTCAATCTATTTACTAACTCATCTCTTTATTTGTTCCCCGTAAAGAAATATTGCCCAAAATTCTTGCTTACTTTTCCCATGCCTTATTTTCTCCCTAAGATTCATAGTGGGTCCCCTGTCTCCCTTTTTGTAAATGTGTACACTAGATTCTCTATCATGTAATTGAACTCAAATCAAGATACTTATTACCTTCAATAAATCTCTCATTATGCTCATCCTATGATTTTCTTAATGCTTATGATTTTATTCCGTCTGCTGACCCTGCTACCCAACCATGAGATGTGACATGATCCAGATCTACTTTCACCTTTGTGTCTAATCCTAGACCATATTTCATCATATTTTTTTTTTTTTTTACTTTTGAAGGTTTTTCTTCTTAATCATTTGTTAATCCATCTGCCTTAATTAGATTAACAACAAAGTTTTTATGATTTCCTCTCAAGTTCAATTTATAAATTTAATTAAAACCATGAATTTATAATAATCAAACCAACTTCCATACAACTCTCCTTTCTCAGCAACGCCAGGAATTTCGTACCTACCAAAAGATCCATCTCTTTCTCTATCGCCTTCCTTTAGATTTGAATCTCCTGGCACAACCACTCTTTCATATTCTCTATGGATTATGATTCTCCCAAACACACTCCTGTTTATTTAAGTTCAATTTATGTGTCATAAACGCTCCTTTATATATTTTCTTTCTCCTTTCTCAAATAATATTATCGATTACATCAATTTAGTAATATATTTGTACTACGTCATCCATCCATAGGTTCATACTCCCATTACAAGATCTAACCTTACCATACTGTAGGTCTAATAATGTAGATAACGCAAAACACGATTACTCTTTACTTCCCAACCCTGCATGCAAAGCCCTTTTACCTTGTTTCGATATGTGAAAAAAGTACTCGCTTCTTCGTTAAACAATAAAACTATCACAGATTTACTGTAAGCACCACATCCATAAACATAGTTATGTATAAATGAGAGTGTATGACAATGAACTTAGTCATTGCATTTTGTACATACACTATTCGTTAGCAGTAAATCTAATTAAGGAAATGGGGTTGGATAAATCATATCAATAGAATTGGTGAGGAACAGGGAACTCAATCCTTCTAGCAGCAACCCCAACCCCATCCTTCCAAAGCTGCAATAGATGTGGTAATATATACATACATATACTGTACTGTACAGTATATATATATATATATATATATATAATATATATATATATATATATATATGTATGTATGTGTGTATATATGTGTGTATATATATATATATATATATATATTCATATGTATTTATGTATGTGTGTATCCATGCATGCATGTGTATATGTGTGCGCGCGCGCGTGTACTAAAGATAGAAAATCGACTAGACCCTCAAAAATTAAATAAAAAAAAAAAATAATAAAAGAAGCTATTGTAACCATATAAACAGCTTTGATCATTGTTTTTTTTTTCTTTTTCCAGAACTATATCCGCACCAAAAGAAAATTAGTCAATTTCACAAAATATTGGCGCTAAAACGGCGAACATCAAAGCAAATATCTCCGAAATACGCCTATCGGATTCATGGCAAAGTAAATTATTTTTCTAATCTGGTGGTTGAACCTTGTGGAACTTTAGAAGTTCAGACTTGTTGTGAATTTTAATTTCATGTTGTACTGGCTGACGAAATTCTCAGTTTCATAAGTTTATATATGACTGATTACACAGCTATTTAATGTTGTTATTGATCGAAATACGACTCATATTTATTGATTATTTCTAATTTATATTTTATCAGTTAACTAGCATACGTGACCCGTCAAAATGACGTCTAGATATTTAGATAGATATGTTCATACACGCATACGCCCACAAACGCGCAAACATACACAGATTAAACCCTTCCCACCCCTCACCCCTTTCTTAACTACAACCTCTCTCACCAGGGTATGATTACTTCCGCTCCCCCCTTTACCCGAGGGACAAGAAGAGACCGAGTATTTATACGTCTGGCAATGCCTGTTAGCGTGACCAGTAATAAATATATATATATATATACATATATATATATATATATATATATATAGTTCAGGTCACGCTGACCGGCATTGCCAGACGTATAAATAATCGGTCTCGTCGTGTCCCTCGGGTAAGGAAGGGAGAGAATTAGTCATACAATGGTGAGAGAGAGAGAGAGAGAGAGAGAGAGAGAGAGAGAGAGAGCTAGGCACTTTCTTTTTATTATATAAGGGATTCTCTATTTCCATTCTACACAGGCCTGTTCTTGTTGGGGCCCTTGGACTTTCAGCATTCTGCTTTTCCAACTACGGTTTTAGTTTGAATAATAATAATAATAATAATAATAATAATAATAATAATAATAATAATAATAATAATAAGTGTGTGAACGCAGAGAGCGTAATAGACATACTTCAAAATATCAGATGGAATATTATACTCCTTCGTGACGGGGTTCAACATCCTCTGGAGAAGAGGTTTGTGTGACATCTTTATTGACTGATACTCAAAATCAATCTAGTCTATAAAGGTACCTTTGTCTTTTCAATTTATACATGTTTTGGAAATTCTGTTGATGAATAATACAATGAAAATGAATGGAAGTTACGCCTTCACTAGTAACTCTACGCGAGATATATTTTAAAAGTTACAAGTTAAACTCAATGGAATTTATTTTTGTCAGTAATGGGACTAAATAAGTTCATCTAATATACAGATTTTGATGCAGGTTCCTACATTTTCATTATATTAATATATTTATTTATTCTGCACAATCAGATAAATGCAATTTCCAGTAATCTTTGGTTAAAATTTTTTAAAGAACAGTGAGTCCGCTCTTTGTTTTATGCTGTATTTCATCTATGCATTTGTAAAATATCTGATAATATTTAATGATACTTCTTGTGAATTACTTCAGATATAGCATGACCTATCCAACTTAATATAAATAACAGTTGAATTGCAATGCCTTTCAAAATATATCTAAGTTTGAACATCCATTCGAATCATCATGTTATGCTGCATATACTTTTACAAGACAGTTTATCGGAAGCCATCTAAAGATTGATGGCAATTCTAGTGAGAGTTAAATGGTGCACTTTGGTCTTGGTTAACTGCTATCAATTCCGCTCTTTTAAAACATCCCATTCTTTCAATCACTCTCTAAACATCTAATTCTTAAAAGAAAGCAATAAAGAAAATAGCCACAATAAATTCAAAAGACCTTTTTTTTCTTAGGTAAGGTCATTTCGGAGATGGACGTTCCAACTTTTATTACCAAATAATGGAGATCGAACGGTTCATCCGCCCTCACATGACTCATACCACCCACGCCCAGTGACCTCTCTCTCTCTCTCTCTCTCTCTCTCTCTCTCTCTCTCTCTCTCAGGAATGGAATCATCGTAAAAATTTCAGAGCACGGAAGAGAAATAACTATAAAATCTTAAAAAGACTATTTGTCATTCTAATGAGGGTCCCTTTTTTTTTTTGTCCAAAGGCAGATGACAGAAGAAAGGGGTATTCAGTTTGGCTCGCTAAAGATTATTTACAATTTATAATTATACCATTTTCCTTCATTTTATAATTCAAGGGTGGGTTAACAGGACAATAAGATAGCAAATGTCATCAACTGAAGGGAATCAAGAACTTTTTTATTAGGAAACCACAAAAGACGACAATAAAACACGTTACATTTATTTTTTATCAAAAAAAAAAAAATACAAATGGAAAAAAATAGGGTATTATGCTTCAAACAGAGTAATAAATGTAGTCCATTTCGTTTGATATCACGAATCTAGACAATTTTCAAGTCAATCGATCCATTACCTTTAATGTTAAACATGTCAAGAATAAATCTTCAGTTGCATTCAAGAACATAATTGTATGAGAGAAAGGTCAAATTACCAAACTGAAAAGACTAAAGAAATACCAGTAATAACAATAATTGTAATTTGAAATATATGAGAAAACCAAGAACTGGATGAAGTGATTATTAGGGATAAATTCCTAGTCAGAAATCTCTCCTCTTAAAGACTAGTATGGTCGCCCTTTCATCATTCCTTAAGTTTCGAAACAAAACTCTTGAATGAACCAATAAAATTAGGACCCTCTGAAAAAATAATCTGTAGCTACATAAGAGTTAACAGTGGGCCAATTGGATGAGTCATCAAGTGGTTCAAGGTGGCTAGAAAACACCAGACTTGAAGGTGTCTGTTATGAACGTTGCGGGTTAAAAAGAAAACAAATCTCACGTAGAAATTGAATATCAGAATTATGATTTATGAACTTCTCTCCAGGCGAGAAGCCTTGACATTCAGATAGAAGAAAAGTAGCACTGTAAAAAAGGGTATTAATAAATCTCTAAGGAGCGTAGCAATCCATCTAGCTACTTTGCTTAAGAGCAAACACGCAAAGAAAGAAAATAATCTTTTCAAGGACACAGGATCGTCAGTACTGCCAATTAATTATTTACGTTAACCTAACTAGTTTTTACGTAGCTCACACGACCGTCAAATCAATTTTTAAACATTGTGTCTGGGAGATTAAGGAAAGTATTCGTTTCTATCAAAATATCGTTGTATTTTCAAAATAAACGTGAATAAATCTTTGCATTGAATATATTACAAGGATACACACGCACACTCACACACACACACACACACATATACATATATATATATATATATATATATATAGAGAGAGAGAGAGAGAGAGAGAGAGAGAGAGAGAGAGCAAATCTGAATGTTTATATATCAAATGCTCATTTTTTTTCCATATATAGCTACACCAGTAAACTTTTTAAATAGGTAATTAAAATCTTTTCAGGAAAGAATTCTTTTTTGTAATTATTTCCAGAAATTTCCGTAAGAAAGGCAAATACTGCAAGATAAGAATATATTTCGTGAAGAAACTATGATCCTTTTAAATAAGTCGGAAAACTCTCAAGAAAGGCCATCATTGATGGCAACTGGGAAGTTCTTCATGAAAATAAAGAGAATTGTTTCAACAAGGTAGCTGAAAATTTGCTATATGACACTTGTGATTTGTTTCGAGAATGCAGCTGTCTAGCACAACAGAAATAAATACATCTTATTCCCTTAACTTCCTCTAACACAACTGCTTCGTGCCAAATAAATGAACCACACATACATACAATATCCTGTGTGTGTATATATATATATATATATATATATATATAGTATATATATGTGTGTGTGTGTGTTCGATCTCCTGGGAGCATTAAAACATAGCAACTTCAACAGAAAACGGAATGACATTTCCTTGACAGATACAAGTATATAGAAAACGGTGACGTTAAAGAAAACGAAAGCCCGGCCCCCGTGTTTCACTGCAACGTGATATAATTAGAACTCAGTATGAGCCAGATCCTGGCACTTGTAACAGTGGATCTGTCTGTTGGGCGCAGGGAAAGCACACGTGAAGGGGAAGCTATGAAAAACACGTAAACAATGTCCGTCTTTAAGAGAGAATTTGGAACTCAACTCATGAACAATTCGAAAGTGTGTATGGAAATAATCTGTTTAGTGCATGTGGTAAGAAAATAAACAATTACACGGCAAGAGTTATGTAAATAAGGAAAAGTTCAGTGCTGATTGTGTAATTCCTTCTTAATGAGAAGATAGCGCAGACGCATTTGTAATGCAGTAGCGTCTATGTGAGTTTTATTCGTGATAACGAAGGAAAAAAAGTGAAATCGTATTCAGAGCTGATGCTAACGCCGTCGCGATAGTGATGATGAATACACAATGAAGATTAAAGAGGTCTTTATATTCGCAGTCACAGATGAAACCCCCCCCCCCCCTCTCTCTCTCTCTCTCTCTCTCTCTCTCTCTCTCTCTCTCTCTCTCTCTCTGTTGTTCGCAAGAAACCAAGCATGCTTGTCATGACACTCACCCTCTCTTTTTGACCATCATAATAGCAGAATCAATTAACTTTTCGCATTCTCTTTCCCCCTGACCATTACCGCTGTGACTCCAGCTCTCTCTCTCTCTCTCTCTCTCTCTCTCTCTCTCTTCCGTTGTTCGCAAGAAACCAAGCATGCTTGTCATGACACTCTCACCCTCTCTCTTTGACCATCATAATAGCAGAATCAATTAACTTTTCGCATTCTCTTTCCCCCTGACCATTACCGCTGTGACTCCAGCTCTCTCTCTCTCTCTCTCTCTCTCTCTCTCTCTCTCTCTCTCATAAACAAATAACTTTATGTGTTTTATTTCTTTTAATGTGAAGTTCGACACTCTGAAAATGTTAAAATACTTTTGTAACACGACTGTAAACAAATAAATTTAAGGATATGTCTCTACCAATAAAAATAAAATGGTACACTCCCAACCAATATGAGACTTTCAAAGTAAAAAAATAAAAGATATGATTTCCCAGATTTATGACATTCGAAAGAATACAGTCAAATTAACACAATTTCTGGCCTCAACTGTCATTTCTACCAGACCTCTGCATCAAGTAACCGGTATTAGCAAATATTAAAAATTTGCATGTTTGAAATAGTGTGAGGTTACGTTAACGATCAAATAAAACTTATTTTTCAAACTAATATGTGGAAAATATGTGACAGCTATGTCCTATTTACATAGGGAAAACTGATGATTAATCAGTGCAAGGTATTGGTGTAAGATGCTGAGAGATGCTGGAAAAGTTATTGTATATAAAACACAGGCTCAGGTCACCTAGGAAAATTGAATGCAGGTGCTAAGCAAGCACGTGTATTACTGCGTTGATGCAGAATTAAGGCAAAACTTCACGTTGGAGGAAACAGTTGAATAGCTGGCAAAGCAATTACCCTTTTTCGAGAAATGAACAGAATTTTTGCCTTCCTTTCTTCAGTATTAAGAAGCATTGATTTAAATTAGTTTCAATTTCATTTTATTTTCTAAACCGCTATTCAAGATATTTAATTCAGTTTGTTTATCGTCATTCATGAGAGCTATTCCTTTGTGAAGGTATTTAGTTTAGGTTTCTTGATTTTAAATATAGATAAAGTTACACTATTAATCGGAATTCAATTTGACCTAATATTATCTACATGAATTCCATTAATTCTTTATAAAAATCTTTATTTTTTTAAAAGATAGGATTTGAGATTTATGAATTATAATGTAAACAAAAGTTTGAGCAATAATTACTATGAACACACACACACCACACACACACACACACACACACACATATATATATATATATATATATAGTGAATATTCAGCTTACATTTATCCTTGGTGAAGGTTTGCAATCTACTACTGAAGGTTCTAAAGATTTCTTTATGAACCCAAAGGTGATATTTTTGAATAAGAACAAACTGAAAATATCCAATATGATATTACAACCAGAATGTAAAGAAACCTGATAATGCTATAGATAGTAGAAAATAATTCAACATCGGTGTATTATGACCTTTGAAAAATATGAAAATGCATGGTGTAAAGGCTTACTATCAAAACGGCTGGGAAAATACTATTTAAAGAGTAAATAACACACCAGACACAGATTTTGTCCGTTCTCTGTAGATTTTGTGGAGATGTTTTAATTTGAAAGTAATGTCTTTCCAGGTGAATATTAATGCAGCAAGTGAATGATATAATATGGTACCTTTTTCCTGGGAAACTTTGGAATGTTGTCGGAAGATTACTGCCTAAATTATAATTTCATAAGACAACGCAATTATAATAAAAGAAAAATCAGAAAAAAAATGAAACACGAAAATGCGAAACCAGTAAATTTTAACGAAGTAGCAGTGGAATAGGAGCAAAAGCTGAATAAAGACAAAACAGGAAATGAAACAACAGAGGATCATTCATCCGGGAATTTTGATCAGGGTAAGTCATTCGAGGTTTGTGCTCTTCATTTCTCTCATTTCCTTTTTTTTTATCTTTCAGAATATCTTTCAGTTCGAGTCTGAAGTTTCGAATTGAATAAGACAAAGTTGTGACGGGCCGAGAGAGGGTTGTGAACTCAAAGGCAGGATGCAATCAACTGAGTACTATATTAAAGAACACTCTCCTTTATATACAAAACCTCAAGGCAACAGGAAAATTCATGTTCGAGGAAATGACAATGTTACAGAGGAAAACAGCAGACATGAATTTTCATGTTCGTTTTAGTGCGTGGGAAGAGCGAAGATACAAGCATAATATATACAAAAGGAATTATGTACAATTGTGTGACACACGGTTGGTACAAAGTAAACCAGGATAATAATACATATTTTTCTTACCATAAAGAATGCAAATAAGACACCATCGAGTTTGGTACTAATCATCTGCTTGTTCAATTAGCGTAGTATTTTCTTACGGATAAATATACGATAAAGTAGACTATAAACATCATCACGTTGGCCACTACGGATTGACGATGGTGGGAGATTTTCGTCTGATCGCTTACAGCAAACCAACCAAGTATGGGTGGCCCTGACTAGTACAGCTTTGCTGATCATGGCGACTGGTAAATCATTTCACCATGTTAAAGTATGTGTGTATACAGTATATGCATATATATGTGTGCTTATATAGATATAATGTATATATATATATATTTATATATATAT
>NC_090730.1:148895307-148900307 GCF_036898095.1 Palaemon carinicauda
AGGGATTCAGCAACCCTAGCTCTACCATCAGGAGATGGAATTGAGACAAACAGAGTAGCATCTCCTGCACAGGAACGAGCTTGTTTTCTAGGCCAAATCACATGTTATGTGTATATAGTATGAACAGTAATGGGCCAAGAAATCTACCCTGAGGAACACTAGATATCACATTCCTATACTCATTATGGCAGCCTACCCATCAACAATAACTCTTTGCAATCTATTGCTTGAAAATTCAACAATGATGTTAAGAAAAGACCCACCCACTCCCAACTGTTCGAGTTTGAAAACAAGGGGCTCATAATTGACAAGGTCAAAGGCAGCTCTAAAATCAAGGCCAAACATACGATTTCTGTACAGCATTGGAGATTGTAAGGACATCACATGCTCCAAGGCCTTTACGAAAGACAAATTGCAAACTAGGGAACAGATGATTACCTTCAGCAAGTTGTTGAAATTGGGCGGTAATGAGCTGGACTTCAGCTACCACAAACAAATTTACATAATGGAGTAATATTATCAATTCCCCAACAAGCTCAAATAGAACTTCTTGCTAACTTACTGAAAATGGCATATATCACACACAAACACACACATATAAATAAATAAATAAATAAATAAATATATATATATATATATATATATATATATATATATACTGTATATATACACACACAAACATATATATATATATATATATATATATATATATATATATATATATATATATATATATATATATATAACTGTACTGTATACATATACAAAGGTGGTACTAAAAGGCTAAGTATTCCAGTTTGTCAGAAAATGTTTAATGATGGGGTTGCAAGACATACGCCCTTTATTTTGAGCCCAGATGTTAGTTCACTTTTACAACTGAGTGGACTGGTGGGGTGGGTTAGCTGGTGGCAGCAATCCACAACCAATCAAACGTAAGCTAACTGCTGTACCCCTTAGCCACAGGCGGGTGGTGGGGTTACATCCCAACGCTTTAATGTATACATACATACATAAATACATACATACATGTATTTTAGTTATGTATTCGGCATGTGAATGAGCAGAAGTTATATGCCTCTATGTCTGTTTTTTAGTATATTTGAGAACGGTAATAAAAATTTACCTTTTAAGATTATCACTGAATTTTTCCTCATGAACAGAATACTATCTTGATCACTACAGCCTTGGGGAGTCATCCGTTCATACCAATAAGAATTATCAACCGTTTCCATTGCTCATCTTATCCGATTTCGTATTTCAACAATGTAATTACAATTTGCATAGCATTGTAACATAATGTAATATACATAAAATGTGCGTTGTATTACCAAAAGAGTGAAGGATAAAGTATACATGCGTTTCATCTTTTCACAGAGTTTTTTTTTTTTTTTTTTTTTTAGAGAATCATTTTCTAGTATCAGACTAGTTTGACAGCTTTCATAACGAACGTTCAATTTCCTTCTTTTTATATTGTCAAAAAATTTGAATTTTCAATTTTTTAATATGAAACCAGTATTAAAATGGGGTTACTCTTCTGGATGTAAAAGAAAAAGAAAAAAAATCTATTATTTTTATAACTGTTTTAAATTTTTTCCTGAAACTTCTCCCAATAATTTAATGGCAATAATTTTGAAGAAGAAAAAAAAAAACGTAGGACAAACATCGTGCTTATTGGGAAATGAGCATTCGTGACGGGAGTCATTTATAAGAGGTTCTTTTCCTTTTTGCTGTATTTTCCAAATACATCATTAGAACAGGAGAGTTCTAGGATAGTTAATTGTTTAGAAATATTCTTACTAGTCATGAGAAAGGCTTCGGAATTTTCAGAACAGGAGAGAAAAGTTCGCTTTTAATTTAGACTATTATTTGTGGCACCTTCGTGTTGTTTCAGAAGTTAAATGCCAATGAAGAATACTGATTTCCTAGAATTTTTAACCTTATTTCTCAGACCTCTCCCAGGTACTACTTTCCCTGCACCATCCGTCACATGACACTCAATATCGAATTGTTATAAATGGAAAACGTGGGCAAAATCTTATTCTGTACTATTATTATTATTACTTGCTAAGCTACTATACTAGTTGGAAAAGCAGGATACTATAAGCCCAGGGGCTCCAAAAGGAAAAATAGCCCACTGGGGAAAGGAAAATAAAATATTTTAAGAAGAGCTACAACATTAAAATAAATATCTCCTATATAACATATAAAAACTTTAACTAAACAAGAGGAAGAGAAATAAGATAGACTAGTGTGCTCGAGTGTACCCTCAAGCAAGAGACCTTTAACCCAAGACAGTGGGAAACCATGGTACAGAGGCTATGGCACTACCCAAGACTAGAGAACAATGGTTTGATTTTGGAGTGCCTTTCTCCTAGAAGAGCTGCTCACCATACCAATGGATATAAGTAATCATTTCATAAGGAATACTTCTATTTCTCTCTCACGTCAAGTATCAAAATATTGAAAAACTGATGACGCCAAAGGGACTTGTGACCCCCGATTGGAACCCTTTTCTGAGAAAATCTAAATGTTTTAACTTCTTACCGTCTCGCTAACTTCCACAACATTAAACTTCAGTTTCTTCACAACTGGCCTCTATACGACATAAAAAGAATAAAAATACCTTAGTGCTAAATTCGAGGCAGTAAGAAATATCTCTAAATCTTAGACTTGTTGGTTCGACCCTCTCTTATATTATTACAGTTTCCGATGTCATGACTACACTACTATGTTATGATACGAAAAACATAACAAATTATAGATATCTTAACAAATCTCAGTATCGTGGCTTTGCCCTCTTCAAATATATTTTTTCTTTTATTTTTGTCCTGTTTCTTACAACCAGGTTCGTTTTCCTCACTGGTGTAAAATTATCTTAAAATACACAATATTTTATTTCTTTTTCTTATTTTCTGAAATTACAAATCTGACCTAAATTTGAAACGGCATAATTCTTTTAAAGTAACAACGCAGATTTTCTTTCGCCATATCCTTGTTTTATGGTACCCAACAAACCTGATAATGGGAAAAACAACAAAGAAAAACAATAGAAAAATAAAAATTTAAACCTTCTCTTCCCCGGATTTGCACGCCAGGAGGGTCGGGGGGGGGGGGATGGTATTGCATGCATGCAGTTGCAAAACTCCTAAGTACCAATTAGGATACATGACACAGCCAAAGATCAGGAATGTAGTTTGCAAGAGTTCTCCTGGCGACGAGCTCTGTTAGTCGTAAGTTGCAAAGAAGGTTCTTAGAAAATAGCATAAGTCATTGAGGAAAATGTTGCACACAACGATAACAAGAAAGCTTTCGACATCTTTTAAATTTCATGTATATTTAAAAAGGATGTTACCAGGAAGAAGAGGAAAAAAATCTACTATGACAAATAAAGATGATTCATTTTTTTCCAAACAGATTTTCTAAAAGAAAAAACTAAAGATGAAATAAATATAAAAGTGTTATCAAGAACAAAAATATAAGGATAACATTGGCTTTGTTTCATTTAAAGAAGCTTTACACATATTTTCAAAATTTAAAACATTCTAAAAAGGGTGTTACTAAGTAAAAAATCTGCAATGACAAATATTAATTTTTTATTTAAACTGGTTTTTTTTTTTTTTTGAAAGAAAAACTTAAGATAAAATTTTAAAAAGTTTTATCAAGAATTAAAATATAAATTTTCTTCAAAGATATGAAGACGATAAGATGAAAGATTGAGTTCCCGTGAAAGAAATCACTTGCCTCAAAAGTTTCAGTGTCAATGACCATAGTACTGGCAAAGCTAATATACTTACTGTAGGAATGAATCAATTATAAGCATTTAATACCTAACCAGTAACTCTTATTGTTGTTATCGACTTACATACCCAATCACACAAAATCCCGTTTTCTGTACAATGGAGTGATCCGTATACGTTTTCGTTAATCATTATTATTATTATTATTATTATTATTATTATTATTATTATTATTACAAGCTAAGCTATAACCCAAGTTAAAAAGCAAGATGCTATAAGCCAAAAGACTCCATAGACTCCAACAGGGAAAAATAGCCCATTGAAGAAATGAAACAAGGAAATAAACAAACTACAAGAGGAAGTAATAAACAATAAAAATAGAATATTTAAAGAACATTAACAATAATAAATTAGTTTTTTCACTTATAAAATATAAAAACTTAAAAAGAAAAACGAAAAAAGGAGAGAAATAGGATTGTCCACTACTTCCCATTGAGGAAAAATAGCCTAGAGAAGAAATGAAACAAGGAAATAAACAAACTACAAGAGAAGTAATAAACAATAAAAATGAAATATTTTGAGAACAGTAACAACATTAAATTAGATATTCCATATATAAAATATAAAAACTTCAAAAAAAAAGAAAAAAAAATATACAAGAGGGAGAGAAATAGGATAGTCCACTTTTTCCCATTGGGGAAAAATAGCCCAGTGAAGAAATGAAACAAGGAAATAAACAAACTACAAGAGGAAGTAATAAACTATGAAAATAAAATATTTTAAGAACAGTAACAACAATAATCTAGATCTTTCATATATTAAATATAAAAACTTAAAAAAAGAGAGAAATAGGATAGTCCACTATTTCACATTGGGGAAAAAATAGCCCATTCAAGTAATGAAACAAGGAAATAAACAAACTACAAGAGGTAGTAATAAAAAAAGACATTATATCTTAAGAACAGTAACATTAAATCAGATCTGCCATATATCAGATACAAAGAGAGAGAGAGAGAGAGAGAGAGAGAGAGAGAGAGAGAGAGAGAGAGAGAGAGAGATAGTCTACTATTTCCCATTGGCTGTGTGTTTCGATCAGACTAGCGTGCTTTCTCCGAACGACTTTCCCGGTCATTCCGTGCTATCCCATCAAGGCACATCAATCGCACGTCGAAGAAACCGAAACAAATTACATATCGCGTGCGACTCTACAGACATGCTCACTGATGCTGAAGTTCCTTTGTTTTGAACTATTAGTGTAGACCA